>NC_027756.1:53413869-53445489 GCF_000695525.1 Brassica oleracea var. oleracea | reverse complement strand
ATTCGTTTTCTATATTTGATGCATACTCTAGATCGTATCTCTCAAGATTTTATGGTTTTGATTTCGATATGAATAATTGTAAATATTAGGAAGGTTCAGTCCCCTAATTCGAAATCTAAAGATATTCTGTGGGTATTGCACAAGCAATATGAGTATATGTAATTCTTTAAAGCGTGATTTTAGGAAGAGGAAATCATGGAATGAGCTAAAGAATATACTTGGAATGGATTTGGCATTCTAATTTAATTTTCTGCTTTTAATTGATTATGAAAATTAGGGGATTAGTTGAAAAATAATTATATTTGTAAATAAATATTGTTATAAATTTTTTGAAACATACCATACTAAGTTGTGGTCAAATATATTTTAATTATTTTGTTTGATTAAAGTGTCGACCATTATATATTGCATTTTGGAAAGGAGACAACATATATGTAGGTTTCATGTTGTATGTAAATATAATTTAAATAAGCTTATTATTATTATGAACATTGATTCATCTTGGTTAGTGTTTTCATTTCAGGGCATAGGGTTTGCCAGTAAAAAGAAGATGATGTCGGTGGGGTTTCAATGGTATAGGGTGTTTCATCATGAAGATAGTTTTGATGGACTGAACATTCATTCATGTTTGGATTTTCTTTAAAAAAGCCTAGATTTAATCGTAAATGGGCTTAAAAACGATTTGAATATGTTTAAAAAATCGAAGGCTTGAGATTTGTTTAAAATAACTGTCGACATTTAATTTTTTAAAAGGAAAAAAGGCAATGGCAGAGACTTGTAAATAACTTGAAAAGGTAAGGGCAGAATCCTAGTAGGTATTCTGCTTTAATAGTATAGATGATTTACAGATTTATTTTTTTACATATCAACGTACTTACACTTATCTCTGCTTGTTATTACAGGAGTGATTTTAAAAAGTTTTTCCCCTTTTTAACATATTAACTTCAATAATAATTAAATATTATCATGTTTATAATTTTTATGTATAATGTAGTTACATTATTCTTTTTCTCTTGTGATTTAGAAAAGTGATTTGAAAATAGTTACATTTTTTTATAAATATCAGCTTTTGTAATATTAAATTGTTTATTCTTTTTCACTTATTATAATAAAACAAATACTGTGTTTTAAGAAAGAAAAATTGTTTAATTATGCTTTTTATTGAAGCCATTATTATTAGTAATAAAGTAAGAGATAAATAAACAGAGTATTTAAAGTAAGGGATATATATATACATATTTATATATAACTTTTAAGTGCATCAATTTATAAAAACATATGCAACTAAGAAAGTGAAGAAAAGTTATTCTAAAGTATGTTCTTATTAATTGCTTCATGTGTAGGCAGGATCGAATGATAATAGCAAATTGTTTGCAAAAAACATAATATTTCATCTATTTCAAAATACATGAAATTTTAGGATTATGCACAACTATTAAAAAAAAAGAAATTTATCTTAAAATTATCATTAAAATGTAAATTTAAAATTATTAAACCAATCACAAAACAAACTACAAAATATCATTGGTTGCATAGTTTTTGATAAAGTTAAAAGTGCATTGATATATGAAAATATCATTTATTTTGAAACCTCAAAAACTCTCTAAAACATCATCTATTTAAAAACAGAAGGAGTATATTTTAGGAACTTGAGCATGAATGATGACATACTCAGAGTCCATTGTACATCTTATAAGGACGATCTTGGTCCTCACTCTGTTCGTCGTAACTCCGTATACTATATTAATTTGTAGATAACATTTTCCGTAGAACTTCTTTCTTCTGTGAATTACGGCATGGTGTTAATTTAAATATTTTAAAACTTACGGCATATGAATAATCTCGTTATTTCATGAAATTCGGCGAACGAATCTCGTGGTATACTATTAAAGATGGGGTCTACTATGCAAAAAAGGGTCATATGCCGCTGTTTAAAAATCGTTGGGACTATTATTCTTGAAAAAAAAATACATTTGTGTACTTGATGTCAAATAGATTTGAAAATATAAATCACTAGACAAGGGTTTGAGGCTTAAATAATGTAATGCTAACGTAAGCATAACACGTCGAACACGTAGAAATAGACGCAAATACGAACATAACGCAGGAAAATATCAACGTAAACCAATGATTATTATGAAAACAAGTTTTTAAACGTTGTGGCTTTCCAAGAGGATGGGACAGAGGAGGCGTTTGATCGGCACTGCCACAAGAGAGTTTGCCTTAGCAACCGTGAGACCAGGCCCTTCAATGGTGTCCACGTCACCGATTTTCACGCCATCCGGTAATCTCCACGTGAAGCATTGTAGAAGATGAGCCGTCGCAAGCTCAAACGCGTACATCCCGAGTTGCATACCCGGACACGATCTCCGACCCGACCCGAACGGAATGAACTCGAAACTGTTCCCTTTCAGATCAGGAGCACCCGGGTCCAAAAACCTACTTGGGTTTATTTCCGGGTCGGACCACGAATCCGGGTCACGCCCGAGAGCGTAGGTGTTGATCATCACACGTGATCCCTTGGGAATGGAGTAACCGGAGACCTCGGCGTCCTCGACCGTCTCGTGGAGGAGGAGAGGGAACGGCGGGTGGAGCCGGAGAGTCTCCTTGAGTACACACATTTTAGGAAAGTGAGCTTCTCAAGATGCGTGTCCTCCACGCTCCACCGCTCAAGCCCGACAACAGTCGCTAGCTCGTCCTGGACCCGTTTCATGTTCTCGGGGCTCCGGAGTAGCTCGGTTAGTACCCACTCGATTGCGCTAATGCCACCGTCTCGGTTCCTTCGAACATCACATCCTATATTTCATTTCAATTTTGTATTCAAAAACTTTTTCAAATATATAATACTTCATCCGTTTAAATACTGTTTTATAGTACAGTTTCTTCTTAAAATTTAAAACGAGAAATGCTACATAATTTTAATAGTTAAATAAACATAAAATTATACATTTGACTCTTTTAAAATTTTGTGTAAAATTTTTAAATAACCTATAATTTGAAACGGATGGAATGTAATATGTTTAGTTTACCATGATGATGCCTTTTACATTATCGAGATTGATTTTGGTCTTCGAGTTGTTCACTTTGACTTCTTCTTTGTAAAATGCTAGTAACTGATCAATCATATCGGTCTCCTCATCAACGTCAACGTTGTTTTCTGTCTTCTTCTTATTTAAGTGATCATTGATGATTGATTCAATGAAACAGTCTAGAGATTTTCGGGCTCTCTCGACCCGCTTGTTTATCCCTTGCGGGTCGAGCCAGCTGAGCCAGGACGTAATCCGCTACATTAAACTCACCAAAGAGCTTAGAGAACTCTTGTATAAATCTCAAGGAGCTCTTGTATAAATCTCAAGGAACCAGGACGTAATCCTAGAGTTTTTGATAGTAGAACTGGGTAACCTCTATGGCTCTATCTTTCTCTTTGTTGCCTTTCTCAAACACTTTTATGATGTGAATTTCTGCTTGTTCGCAGTTTAGACAATCCAAAAACCGTCGAGTTACTGGCTAGGAATGTTTACATGGGCGCTGTGGATCCACCCATTGATCAAACCCTTAAAACGCTCTACCTCCGTCGCCTCAACTCGAGTGTCCACGAGCAGCACATACGAGACCGTTTCAGCCCTTATGGAGAAATAGAATCTATTGTCTATTTTGCAATGAGAGGTGTCGACGGTGCGTTTCTCACGTACACAAGCCGAGAAGCGGCAGAGAAGGCCATGCTAGAGCACTCCTCATGGGTTGTTATCAATGGCCAAAATGTTAAACTCTTATGGGGAGCACATGTGATCCCCAAGGAAGCTGCGGTTCATCAGGAGAATCAACCCCATCACCATGATACGGATGTTTCTAGAGTCCTTATCCATTGAAAGTTTTTTTCACAAAGAAGCAAATGAATAAATAATATATCAGAAGTGATTTGTAAAACTATCAATTAATAAAATAATATTATATTATTTGGTTGATTTCACTCTTGGATGATCATTTGTGTCTCGAAAGTGTTGGGAGAATTATGTCTTTTTATTGCATGTTGTGCATGATGAGCTTGTGAATTTGATGGGTGGAGAAGCATCTGAGCTACAGTTTTCTAAGTCAGGTCCTTCTGTAATACTGTTGACTGGGCTCCAGGGAGTTGGAAAGGCAACAGTTTGCGAACTCGCTTGTTACCCTAAAGAAGGTATGCTCTCTGTGTCAGATATAGCTATGGAAAGTCTAAAAGAAGCTAAAAAGAATAATGTGGTTGTTGTTAGACCATTGAATGCTGCAGGTAATTTTTCGTTTTTATATTGTATAAATTAAAATTGAAGTCATGTTCTGTCATAGAAACATCAGACAGTACGTAATTAGTACCCATTATCTACTTCAAACGAATCTCTTAACATGTTCAGTTAAATGGGCTGAGACTTGTATGTTAGGTCATACCACCCCACGACACTAGTCCAACGAACCGATAAGGTTGTAATCGATGTTCTTTAGAAACTGAAACGTACTTGAATTGTTTTAGAAAGGTTTTTTTCTTTAAACGACTTCAGGTAAAGAAGACAAGAAAACTACACAAATATTACAAGAAGGAATACTACAGATTCAATAAAGAATATGAAGAAGTGGAAATCTAAAAATTGGTATATGTACAGTATAACAAATTCATGTAACTGCTAGCTGAATCTGTAACGCCTTATAAGTTCTACTCGAGCCTCAGCTTCTTGGCCGGCATGGGGCTCATCACCTCTTCTTCTCCGTTGACCGTCGAGAACTCCGGTATCGGCGGGATGTTGAGGTCAAACCCACGGTGGTGGTGGTGGTGATGATGGCTGCCGCTGCTGACGTGGCTTGTGGACCCCACGCCTTCGGAGATAGACACGCTGCTGCTCCCACCGCCGCCGTTCTTGCCTTCGTAGTGGCACCGTTTGTGGCCACCGAGAGCTTGGCCTGTCGCGAACGACTTGTTGCAGATCGAGCAAACGTGCGGTTTCACACTTCCTCCGCCGTGTCTCACGATGGTTATAGCCGACGAGGTGGATTTCTCATCTCCTCTGCTAGATTGAGTCTGCGATGAGTTTTTCCGGTGACTCGCCTTGTGCCCGCCGAGAGCCTGGTAAGAAGAAAACGTCTTGTCGCAGACGCTGCACTTGTGGGTATGTGTAGAAGTAGGAGTAGGAAGCAGAGGCGGCAAGGAAGAACAAGAAGGCAGGTCGCGGGTTCGATTTCCGTCACGAGCAAGAAGCATGAGACATAAAGCGATATACTCATCCTCCGTGAGACTGCGGTCGAACTCGGATCTTGACCGCTTAGATCGCTTGCCTTTGCTACCATGGAAGCCAACAGCATAATCTTGAAACAGAGTTGGAACTGGAGAAGCTAATCTTGGCGAACTAAGAGCTTCAAGTGCCATTATTATCACTATTTTTTTTCTTTTCGGTCTGATAAAGAAGTGTTTAAGTTGAAGAAAGAAGAAACGCAAGTGTGGGTATATATATATAGCAGTAACGTTAGAAGAGAGGAAGTTGCGTGTGAAGAAGTGCGAAAGTGTGTGCGTGAAGAATAGAGTGGAGGCGATAACTACTTAACCTTCTTTGATTTAATTAATTTTAGCTATATTATAGAAACTCTATATTATATGTGTGCGGACCAGAAGATAAAATGAAAGTATCTAAGTATGGGCACGTTTGGTTTGACTTGGTACACGTGTGTGGAAGTCGGCTAAGAAGACCTGTTCTCAGATTCTTTCTCTTCTGCCGCCTTATTGTTTTGCATTCTTATCAGTTGAGAATATTATAGAGAGAGCTGAGCTCACTTGGGTGTTATGCTGACCAAACAAGTGGACTGATATAAAGCCAAATCAAGTCGGCTACTAGATGTCCAAACTGTCGTGTCTATCTACTTATGATGTCCGAACTACATACAACTAACTATATATAAAGATAGTCAAGAAATCCCAGCAAATGGATTTAGATTGTACCTTGATACTATGAATCTAAATGTTGACGGTCTTTATTTTAAGCGTTTGGATTTGTAGGTTTTAATTGAATATTACACAAAGCTTAAGCAAAAAAAAAAAATCATATTACATTCCAACAGAAAAAAACAATATACAATTTGATCAAATAATATCTTTTAGTTAAGGTTAACTGGTCAAGGATCTCTCGGTTGTTTTTTTTTTGTTCAAACTGAAATTTTATTCAAAAAAAAACTTAAAGTGGGTTCAAACTGAAATTTCATTCAAAAGGATCTCTCGGTCGTTATTTTCACTTATTTCATAGAAGAATTTTCCTTTTCACAAGTTCTGGAAATCCAAATTCTGTTCAAAACAATATTTTTTCCCTCAAAGCAAAGATTGCTATCAGATCTTCTCCTATTATAGAGATACCCTAAAAAGATAAGAATTATTTTGTGGATATTTTTCCTTTTTAATTAATTAGAAATCATTCATTTTTTTGGCAAAAAATAATAATGTAACAGTAAAACTCATATTTCATGTAACAAGTCAAATATAAATACCTAACACATGTAGTGTAGAAACATACAAAAAATATATGTCCAAAAGTTTTAGTCGGTCTCCGAAATATAGCAGACTAAACAAATGAACAATCTCCTGATAGTGCTGATTCTTCTGGGCCTATGTATCAGCTTAAGCAATGGTTTTGACATGCTAGGAGGAAGCAAAGTCACGTTCAGCAACCAGTTGGAACACAGCAAACTCCTCAAGGTTCTTTGTGACAATGACGAAGGGGAGCAGCTTGTGAAAATTGGCAAAGAATACGAGTTCACTTTTGGTGATAGCATTTTCAAAACGACCCGTTACTCGTGTAAAATGGACCAAGGTCCTAATTTCAAACATCACCAAGAGTTTGTGGCGTATGACGCTTCGTGGAGCAAAGCTCTTGAGGCTACATGTAAGTGGATTGCTAGAGAAGATGGTATCTACTTTTCTCAAGATGGAAACCCTCCTCTGAGGAGATATGAGTGGGATGGTCCTCACCTCCTCAAAACCTAGAATTATATATCTTGGGTTGATATCTCTAATCTTTGTATCGTATGAGAAATTGATTATTATAATATGTTATTATGACACATTAATTATTATAAAAATATTATTATATTATTACATTAGAGCAGCATTAACGCAAGGGAGAAGATCATGAGTTCTAAATTTTTTATTATTATTATTTTTTGTTTTGTCCGATTTAAAAAAAAAAATTAAAAATAGACCAATCGTGGGCCATCACGTGTTAGTGGAGCCCGCGAAAAGTGGCAAAACCCTCCGAAACTCACATCTTGCGGAAGAGGTAGAGTAGACAAGTTTTAAATAATTGTGGGACCCGCATGATTTTAATTATTTTTTTTTTTTGAAGAGGCAGCCTTTAGAGGCGCCGTTAATGCTGCTCTTATGACTTTACGTGTGTTTATTACGAAATAAGCAATTGAAAACAATTAATTACGGAGGTCTAAACAATCAACTAAACGATATTATTTTTTTTTATAACATCTACTTTATTGATTTTAGCTTGAATGAATATGATCGTCATGTAACAATACATGCAAATACTGCGATACATAAAAATGAAATATGAAATCAACACCATCATGAAGCCGTTTTGCTAGACTATCTCCTACTTTATTTGCACTTTTTTTTGTCCATTGAAACGATCAACTAAACACTGTTATATATGACCTTTTTAACCAAAAAATAAAAAAAACGTGATGATGATGCTCCAAAAACAATTAAAAATTAATATAATTTAAATTATATAGGTGATCGAAAATAATGGATAGTTTTATTAGTATCTAAGATAAACCAGTGACCAAAAGCAAAATATACAGATATTTTATAAATCAACGGTCCATGGACCAGAATCAAAAAAATATAGATATTTTATAAATCAAGGTGGGAACTATCCATGCAACTTCATTCTATTTTAGAGATAAAGTTATAGATACTCTTAAGTATATGACTCCAGTAACTTTGTATTCAATGTTGTCCATCAATTGCCCAAAGAAATCTAAAAATTTTAAATTGCAAGTGACACTGTGAATCTAAATGTTACTAAACATTTTCTTATTTCTTCTCAAGCGTTTCTGTTTTGTATATATTATGAAAATTTCATATCTACATTCCAACAGAAAACAAATATAACTGATCAAATAACATAACTCTTAATTAGGATTAGGAATCTCTCGGTCATTATTATTTTTTATTTCTTAACTTTTCACAAGTTCTGAAAATCTAGATACAGGCCACAACATTTTTCACCCAAAGCAAAGATTGCTATCATATCTTATGGATACTTTTCCTTTTTTGATTAGAAAAAATATTGTTTTCTTGGTAAAAGCTAATAATGTAAAAGTAAAACTCATATTTCATGTAACAAATTTTGAAACATAAGCACCAATGCAACATATGTAGTGTAGAAACATTAAAATATACATATCTCAAAGAGATTTTGTCTGTCCCGGAAACATAGCAGACAAAAAAAAATGAACAATCTATTGAAAGTACTGATTCTTGTAGGCCTATGCATCGGCCTAAGCAATGGGTTCTATATGCTAGGAGAAAGCAAAGTCACGTTAAGAACCAGTTGGAACACAACAAACTCCTCAAGGTTCGATGTAACAACAACGAAGGGGAGAAAATTGTGAAAATCGGTGAAGAATATGAGTTTACTTTTGGTGATAAATTTTTCGGAACAACCCATTATTCGGGTAAAATGGACCAAAGTCCTAATTTCAAACATCACCAAGAGTTTGTGGCGTATGACGCTTCATGGATCAAAGCTCTTGAGGCTACATGTAAGTGGATTGCTAGAGAAGATGACATCTACTTGTCTCAAGATGGAAACCCTCCTCTTAGGAGATATGTGTGGGACGGTCCTCACCTCTTCAAAAACTAGAGTTTTGTATCTTTGGTTGATATATTTAATCTTTGAATCGTATGAAGTATTGCTTATTGTAAAATATATTACATTTGATTATTATGATAAATTAACTATTATATTACATTATGACTTTATGTGTGTTATTATGAAACAAACAATTGAAAACAACTAAGATTCCAATTGGTGACACTTTGATAAACCAAATGAATGAAAAATAAATGTACAAATTTCTATTTGAAGAATTGAATAAATATAAAAATAATAATAATGATTGATTATTTTAAAATATTTTTTTATTTGTTCCTCGTCAAAATTTAGAAAGAACATTTTTCATTAATTCCTCTAAAAATGAGAATGAGAAGAATTACGTAGAGGTTATATATAATAAAATTAATAAAAAAATCAACATAATTGATATAAAATTAGAGGGATAAAATATGTTTTTTCTAAAATGTGGTCATCAATCTAATCTATTTATTTAGGGTCTTATTTTTATCTACTATTTATAAGACTTCGTAGAACCACTTAAAGAATTAGTTAATAGTATGACATATTTGATTATTTACATTAATAAGAAACCAACTATAAATTTGAATTTTATTT
This sequence comes from Brassica oleracea var. oleracea, assembly GCF_000695525.1. Taxonomy (NCBI): domain Eukaryota; kingdom Viridiplantae; phylum Streptophyta; class Magnoliopsida; order Brassicales; family Brassicaceae; genus Brassica; species Brassica oleracea. Next base: position 53,436,013 of record NC_027756.1, on the reverse strand, counting down.
TTTAGTTAAATAAAATCTGTTGAGAGAGAATCTAACAAATTTTAAAATTTAAATATATTTTCTTATAAAATATCACATAAATAAATTTGTAATTACCAATATAATATTATTATAAATCAATGTTAACTAAAGTTTAATTATAAACAAGAAAATAAGAATTCTATACTATTTTATAATCTCTATTATTATATTTTGTATCATATAAAAATAGCTGTGCTAAATGAATTAAATACGGGAAATTAGATTAAATAGGTAAATTAACAAATTTATATATTTTCATTTAAAATTGTCACTCTTATTAAAATAGGTTAAAATTTGTAAAATATCTGATTATTTTATATTGTTATTTTATTGTACATCTCAAAAATAAATCAGTAAATAATAAAAATAAAAATAAAGTAAAATGTATTAAAGAAATAACTATATTTTAATAATGTCGAATAAAAAATATAAACAATAATATTATATAATTATACAATATATAATACCAAAACGAAAATTGTATATTTAATGTAATAATATCAACTACTTTTATAAAATGAAAAAAATATCAGTGGGGGTTAAAATCTAGTTGAAACCTTATTATAGAGATCTAAACGATTAACTAAATACTGTTATATAAGACGTTGTAATGATGATTTAAAACAAATTATAAATTAATATAAATTAAATTTTATAAAACCTTTACATTACGAGTCGATTGAATAGAATGAGTAGTTATAATATCTAAGATAAATCAAGGATCAAAATCCAAATATACATATATTTTATAAATCAACGGTCCATAGACCAAGAACTAATTATTTAGATATTTTGTTCCAAGAAAACGTGTCAATAGGAGAAGGAGGAAGAAGAAGAATGTCACTTACACTAACACTAACACTGACCACTTCCGTTCTTCTAATTGTTTTTACAAGTTCTGGAAATCCAAATTCTGTTCAAAACAATATTTTTTTTCCCTTAAAGCAAAGATTGCTATCAGATCTTCTCTTACTATAGAGATACCCTTTCCTTTTTAATTAATTAGAAATCATTACTTTTTTCGGAAAAGGTAATAGTGTAAAAGTAAAACATATATTTCATGTAACATGTCAAATATAAATACACAACACATGTAGTGTAGAAACATACAAAAAATATATGTCCAAAAAGTTTAAATCTGTCTCCGAAATATAGCAGACTAAACAAATGAACAATCTCTTGATAGTACTGGTTCTTCTGGGCCTATGTATCGGCTTAGGAGAAAGCACCGTCACTATAAGCAACCAGTTGAAACACAACAAGCTCCTCGGGATTCTTTGTGACAACTACGAAGGGTATCAGATGTTGAAAATCGGCGAAGATTATAATTTTAATGTTTCTCTCGACTCTTCGGACCCGGTGTACGAGGAACAATACTCATGTACAATGTACCAAGGTCCTAATTTCAAATATCGCCAACATGTTATGGTGTTGGACGAGAGCACAGGACTTGAGGTTACGAGTAAGTGGATTGCTAGAGAAGATGGTATCTACAGTTATATTGGTGGACATCCTCTTCTGAAGACAGATAAGTGGGATGGTTCTCACCTACTCAAAAACTAGAATTTTATATTTTGAGTTGATATCTATATTATTTGTATCGTATGAGATATTGTTTGCTATAGTATATTATTATGGTCTTAATTATTATAAAAATATTATTATATTATTATATTATGACCTTACATGTTTGTTACGAAATAAGCAATTGAAGACAATTATTCATGCAAATACTGCGATACATAAAAATGAAATATAAAATCAACACTATCATCAAGCTGCTTTTGCTAGACTATCTGCTACTTTATTCGTACTTCTTTTTGTCCATTGAAACGATCAACTAAACACTGTTATTTATGACTTTTTGACCAAAAAAATAAAAAACGTGATGATGATGCTCCAAAAACAATTAAAAGTTAATATAATTTAAATTACATAGAGTCGATCGAAAACAATGAATAGTTTTATTAATATCTAAGATAAACCAGGGACCAAAAACAAAATATACAGATATTTTATAAATCAACGATCCGTGGACCAAAAAACGGCCCAAGAAGACGTGGGAACTATCCATCAACAGAGGAAGGAGGAAGAAGAATGGCACTGACACTACTAACACTGACCACTTACGTTCATCTTCTCGATTCCACCTCCGTCGTGCGTCCTCACCTACTAAACTAGAATTCTATATTTTGAGTTGATATCTATATTATTTGTATCGTATGAGATATTGATTGCTATAGTATATTATTATGGTATTAATTATTATAAAAATATTATTATATTATTATATTATGACCTTACATGTGTTTGTTACGAAATAAGCAATTGAAAACAATTATTCATGCAAATACTGCGATACATAAAAATGAAATATAAAATCAACACAATCATCAAACCGCTTTTGCTAGACTATCTGCTAATTTATTCGCACTGCTTTTTGTCCATTGAAACGATCAACTAAACATTGTTATATATGACGTTTTTGACCAAAAAATAAAAAACGTGATGATGATGCTCCAAAAACAATTAAAAGTTAATATAATTTAAATTACATAAGGTCGATTGAACAGAATGGGTAGTTTTATTAATATCTAAGATAAACCAGGGACCAAAAACAAAATATACAGATATTTTATCAATCAACGGTCCATAGACAAAAAGCCAAAAAAAAAAGATAGATATTTTATAAATCAACGGTCCAAAAAGACGTGGGAACTATCCATCAACAGAGGTAGAAAGAAAAGAAGAATGGCACTGACACTACTAACACTGACCACTTCCGTTCATCTTCTCGATTCCACCTCCGTCGCGTGTCCTCGGATCTTCGCCGCATCTTTTCTTCTCCGATCTCGGTTTCGACGGCCTTCATCGTCGTTAAAATTAATTTACTATTTTTTTATATGAAGAATTGAATAAATATAAAATAATATTAACTATGGATTATTTTAAAATATTTTTTATTTCCTCATCAAAATTTAGAAAGAAATTGTTTTTCATTAATTCCTCTAAAATCAGAATGAGAAGAATTGAGTAGAGCTTATATAATAAAATTGATAAAAAGTATAACATAATTGATATAAAATTAGAGGGATAAAATATATATCTTTTTCTAAAATGCGGTCATCAATTGGAACCTTATTATAGAGATCTAAACGATTAACAAAATATTGTTATATAAGACGTTGCAATGATGGTCTAAAACAAATTATAAGTAATGTAAATTAAAATTAATAAAACTTTTACAGGTAGGGTCGATTGAATAGAATGAGTAGTTATATTAATATCTAAGATAAATCAGAGACCAAAATCTAGATATACTTATATTTTATAAATCAATGGTCCATAGATCAAGAGCCAAATATTTAGATATTTTATAAATCAACGTTCAAGGAGACGTGTCAATAGGAGAAGGAAGAAGTAGAAGATGGCACTGACACTACACTGACCACTTCCGTTCATCTTCTCACTTTCTTTTTCACAAATTCTGAAATTCCAAATTCTGTTTAAAACAATATTTTTTCCCTGAAATAAAAGATTGCTATCAGATCTTCTCCTATTATAGAGATACCCTTTCCTTTTTAATTAATTAGAAATCATTCCTTTTTTGGAAAAGAATAATAGTGTAAAAGTAAAACTTATATTTCATGTAACAAGTCAAATATAAATACACAACACATGTAGTGTAGAAACATACAAAAAATATATCCAAAAAGTTTAAGTGTGTCTCCGAAATATAACAGACTAAACAAATGAACAATCTTTCGATAGTACTGGTTCTTTTGGGCCTATGCATCGGCTTAGGAGAAAGCACTCTCACATTAAGAAACCAGTTGGAACACAACAAGCTCCTCAAGATTATTTGTAGCGACGACGTAGGGTCATGGATGTTGAAGTTGAAAATCGGTGAAGAATATACTTTACCACGACAACCTCCTGGATATATTTGGAGAGGGTACATGTGTTCAATGGAACAAGGTCCTAATTTCAAACATAGCCAATATTTTGAGGCGTTGAACGCTAGGTGGAGCAGGGGCAAAGGTCTTGATGCTACGTGTAAATGGATTGCTAGAGAAGATGGTATCTACTTTTCTACGGATGGAAGCCCTCTTCTGAAGAGATATGAGTGGAATGGTCCTCTCCCCCCCCTCAAAAACTAGAATTCTATATTTTGAGTTGATATCTATAATATTTGTATCGTATGAGATATTGATTGCTATAGTATATTATTATGGTATTAATTATTATAAAAATATTATTATATTATTATATTATGATCTTACATGTGTTTGTTACGAAATAAACAATTGAAAACAATTATTCATGCAAATACTGCGATACATAAAAATGAAATATAAAATCAACACCATCATCAAACCGTTTTTGCTAGACTATCTGCTACTTTATTCGTACTTCTTTTTGTCCATTGAAACGATCAATTAAACATTGTTATATATGACTTTTTTGACCAAAAAAATAAAAAACGTGATGATGATGCTCCAAAAACAATTAAAAGTTAATATAATTTAAATTACATAGAGTCGATCGAAAAGAATGGATAGTTTTATTAATATCTAAGATAAATCAGGGACCAAAAGTAAAATATACAGATATTTTATAAATAACTATCGATGGACCAAAAGTCGAAAAATATAGATATTTTATAAATCAAGGGAGGAAGGAGGAAGAAGAATGGCACTGACACTACTAACACTGACCACTTCCGTTCATCTTCTCGATTCCACCTCCGTCGCGCGTCCTCGCATCTTCGCCGCAACTTTTCCTCTCCGATCTCGGTTTCGACGGCCTTCATCGTCGATCTTTTCGCCAACTCATCGCAGCGAGTCGATTCGCTGCCTATGCGCTTCGTCCTCCTCCGCTGCATCTCCTATGCAATTCGAAGTATCCACTCCGAATTCTCAGGTCTGGATTGTTAAGATCTCGTGGGAATCGTGTTCTGGTTGACCGATCATGTTGCTGATTTTTTTGTTGGAACTGTGATCAGTTTCTCGATAGTTTGCTCTATTCAAGAGCGTATTGGGTTACGGAAGGCGTAATCGCTTGGAATGTGGATGTTGGCGAAGGTTCGTGTTACTTGTATGCGAGCAGAGTCGCTGGTTTGTCATTCAGCGAAGATGGAATCGATGGTGCTTTAACCTTTTATCTCTCTAGTTTTGTTACCACAGTCTCTGTGAAGGCTTTTATTAATTTTAATAAAGTTCACATTCGTTTTCAGGTTTTGATTTTAGAGTCAAGCTTGAAGCTGAATCCGGATCACTTCGTACCAATGTCAGTTGTACATTCTCTGCTTTGTTTTTTAATAATAAACAAATTCAAAGTGGAAGTATTGATTTCAGGTGGTTGAGAAGTTTCCACATATTGGGAATTACAAACCGTTTAAAGTTCCTTCGGATTTGGATGTCAGGGATCTTGTCAAAAGCCAGTTAGCTATTGTCTGCTTTGATGGTGAGAGTTGTTTCCCTTTGCTTGCTTAGGTTACCTCATTGGCATCACTTAGAAACTGTGGAGATTGAGGTATCACTAATGGTTGTTTAATTTTCTGCAGCGGAAGGACGGCTTATAGAGGGAACTGGGTTGCAATTGCCTGGCGTCCTCGATGAACTGTTCTCATATGACGGTCCCCTAGGTGCAAATTTCACACCAGGAGGAGGTGTCTCTCTTCACCTCTGGGCTCCCACTGCTCAAGTATGATGTTCATATTGGAAAAGGTTATTTTTATTTACTACTACGGTCCTGATTTGTGCATTTAAGTAGGAGGTTACTGTGTGCATCTACAAAAACCCACTTGACAAGAGTCCGATGGAAATCTGCCCACTCGAAGAGGTTAATGGTGTGTGGAGCACTAACGGTCCTAGTAGTTGGGAAGGATGCTATTATGTGTATAAAGTATCAGTCTATCATCCAAGCACCTTGAAAGTGGAAACTTGCTATGCAAATGATCCTTATGCACGGGGGTATGGTATTATCCATTTAGCTCTTCATACAAAATTTTTTTTCTCCGTATGAGTCATGTGTGATTTGTATGTACTCAAGCAGGCTTTCAGCTGATGCGAGCAAAACTTATCTGCTCAATCTTGACTCTGATGATCTAAAACCTGAAGGATGGGAGAAATTGGCAGATAAGAAGCCAGACCTAAGATCCTACTCAGATATAAGTATTTATGAGCTGCATGTGAGGGATTTCAGGTAATTAGACTCTATTTTCCAGATTTATGCCTAGATGATAAATTTGCTTGTGAGTATTGAATTTTTACTATGAGGCAAAACTTAGCAAGTAATTCTGGCTACAGAAATAGCTCTTTCGCGTTATCTTTTCCACCCGCAGCCAAGAAACAATAACAACTTGAATAGACAAAACGAGAAGGATATTTTTGTGCATTACAATTGTTTACTCTTTATCTTTGAAAAACATTATGGAAAATGTGAAGTCATCTTACTTCCCATTGCAGGTTTCCTGTTTCTTCATGTTTGTCTAACTCTTACCTACTATTTCAGTGTCAGTGATGAGACTGTCGAACCTGAACATCGTGGTGGATATCTGGCCTTTACTTTAAAGGTGAAAATATGTGCATAACTTTATCATCTCAGTTGCTATATTCTGTGTAAATTCACATGTTTTACTGGTGATCCCAAATTTTAGTTATACTTTTAACATCGTGTTTTGTATCATATCTCGTTAGATCTATTGACAGGATTCTGCAGGTGTGAAACATCTTCAAAAGTTAGCGGATGCAGGTCTTACCCATCTACATCTTCTTCCCACATATCAATTTGGTGATGTTGATGATGAGAAGGAGAACTGGAAGTATATAGGTAGGGATATCTTTGATGTCTGAAGTGCTTACTTAATAGATTGCTCGCGAGTCAGGCTTGAGATGCAACTTTCTCCTTAAATTGAGGAGGCCTTATTCATTGCAGTGAACTTAGAGCTCAATAGTTGGAAGGGCATATACGTCAAACTAACAAAGTCGTCTATCCTGTTTATGTTTTCTGTATCTGGAATTTTATTGTACACATTATGATGACTTTTTTGTTTGCAGACACCAGTTTGCTGGAAGGATTACCACCTGATTCAGCCGAGGCACAAGCTCGTGTTACAGAAATCCAGAATGATGATGGCTTTAACTGGGGGTAGTTTGTTATACGCAAGTTACTCCATTCATTATGAAGCAATAACCTTCATCACAAGCTTCCTGTTTTTTGAAGGTATAATCCTGTGCTCTGGGGAGTCCCAAAAGGAAGCTACGCTAGTGATCCGACTGGTCCATGTCGTATAATTGAATTTAGAAAAATGGTTCAGGTTTGCATTTTTCCATGTTTGGATGTTGAAATGTGGACAAAATGATATTAATGTCCTGGTGATTTAGTAGTGATTCATACAAGGTGTCAATGATTTCATGCTACTATGACTTGGCTCAATATGTAGCTTCTTTTGGCAGGCTCTTAATCGTATCGGTCTTAATGTCGTCTTAGACGTTGTTTACAACCACTTGCATGCAAATGGGCCACACAACAAAGACTCTGTTCTTGATAAGGTGAGCACCGATATATTATTGATTTCAGTTTGATAACTAACTGTTTAGTGTGTGAGTTCTCGATCTTCCATGACAAAGTGTATTTACTTAGATAGTTCCAGGTTACTATTTGAGAAGGAACAATGACGGGTTTATTGAAAACAGTACATGCGTAAACAACACTGCCAGCGAGCATTATATGGTTGATCGTCTGATACGGGATGATCTGTTAAACTGGGTTGTCAATTATAAGGTACATGCTTGCCAGCTATATTGACTACTTTTCGGTCGTGCTACTTTCTTCTCTTTCCTGTAGAAAATAACTATTACCATTCTTCATGTATCTTTGGACCTTTGATCTACTGATCATGACAAGGTTTATTGTATTCTGCACTGTCACGTAAGCTTTCTTGTCCTTGTATGGCCGATCCTGTCAGGTTGATGGATTCCGTTTTGATCTCATGGGTCATATAATGAAAGATACAATGGTAAGCCGCTTTCCTACTTCTCTAAGGGTTATCCTTTAGTGTCCTTTTCAGTTATGGGTTCAATAGGTTCTGTTGTGATATAACAATAGTTTTAATGTGAGTTGTAATATCCATGTTCCTAAGGTAAAAGCAAAATCTGCAATTGGCAACTTGAGAAAGGAAACAGATGGAGTTGATGGTTCAAGAATTTATATGTAAGTCTTGGCTCATTACTGGACTCACGTGCAAGTTTTTCCGACATTAGTTACATATTTCTTTTTTTGTTTCTTATTATGAAGTATTTTGGCCCACATATTTTTTTTTTCTGCTATCCTTACCAGATATGGTGAAGGATGGAACTTTGGGGAAGTTGCTAACAATGGACGAGGAGTTAATGCTTCACAGTTCAACTTAACCGGGACAGGAATTGGAAGGTGCGAAGTTATTTGCCTCAATACGATAGAAAGAAAGATTTTTCAACCCATGATGGTTTAACATCTTGACATCTTCCTGTTTCCATTTGTTTCACCTGGAACTTTATGTCCCTATTCAGTTTTAATGACCGTATACGAGATGCAACTCTTGGTGGCTCTCCATTTGGTCATCCTCTTCAACAAGGATTCATTACAGGTTTATTGTTACAGGTATTTTCGATTTTATCTGTACAGTTAGCCATCAAGATATTGTATCACTGAATTGTTTTAGCTCCAACCAAAGTTTAAATTGAATAATATGGTACTAGACAACAAAATCACATACACATTTTTCCATACCAACAATACATGTTGTAAGTTTTTTTTAATTGTATAAACATCACATCACGTGTTATATTGCCCATGTAAGCGTTTCAAATTTGGGTGTTGAACAATTGAAATTCCCATACCATCAAATATCGTGTATCCCTTTTTTGTTAGTGGGTAACTTATTATTTGGAGTAGAGAAGTATGCTTAGAGAATGTAGCTCTTCTTCGCGTCTCTTACTTTTCCTTCTTGGGACAGCCTAACGGTCATGACCATGGTTCAGAAGCTACCCAGCAGCTGATGCTTTCTACTGCCAAAGATCACATCCAGGTAACTGATTGCCGTTATATCATATGCAATACGGTAATCTTATTTCTGTGTTCAAAGCTTAAAGATTGCAAACCCAAATTTTTACTCTCTAATTCGCTTCACAACTGGTCCCCGTTCTTTATCATTACTTACTAAATTCTTGTCTTACAAGTTGTAATGTGACTTTGTGTGGTTATATTGTAACAAAGTTGTAGAAAGTCTTTTAATAATATATTTCTTTTACTTCCATCGTGGATTAGATTGGGATGGCTGCAAATTTGAAGGATTATGTGCTAACTAATCATGAAGGAAAAGAGGTGTGTAATTTGACCCACTTAATTATTTAACCATTCACAAAGACTTTGTCTCCCCGTTTATGTTATGTTGTTGTCGTTCCTTAGGTGAAGGGATCAGAGATTTTAATGCATGATGCCACACCTGTTGCATATGCTTCACAGCCTACAGAAACGGTATGAAACGTTATTTCTATCACTTGCATCTTTTGAGTGAATCAAGTAGTGATAAATGTCTGACGCTCATATCAACATTTCCCTGTGGTTTCAGATTAACTACGTCTCAGCTCATGACAATGAAACCCTCTTTGACATTATCAGTTTGAAGGTGATATTTAAATATGTTTTCTAAATTTTTAGGCAGATGTCCACCTTCTAAATCTCTAGTTCAATGTATACTTTTGCTTGATTAAAACGCAAATCTGAAATGCTCTTAGTTCACTCTGCATTCCTACTTGAGTTTATCTGTAGACTTATTTCTGCTTTGTCCAACGTTTTCATGCAGACACCGATGGAAATATCAGTTGATGAAAGGTGTAGAATAAATCATTTGGCATCAAGTATGATCGCCCTCTCGCAGGTTCTCTAATCTCTACTATCTCTCAACTTTGTAGAATAAGGGACTGGAGAATAGGGCTGTAGGGAATCTATTACACGAATTGGTTTCTTTTTTGGCTCATTATCTTAAAACTTCAAATTTAATATGTTGTACTCTGAATGTGAAGGGTATACCATTCTTCCATGCTGGGGACGAGATTTTACGCTCGAAGTCACTTGATCGTGATTCTTACAACTCCGGTGATTGGTTCAATAGGTTAGACTTCAGCTACAAGTCCAACAACTGGGGTGTTGGGCTTCCTCCAAAAGGGAAAAACGAACACAGTTGGCCGCTGTAAGTACCGACTCAATTGCATTCAATGTATGGATTACTTATAGAACCGTAGAACCAGTTCATGTTTCTGAAACCAGTCAGCTCCTGCAATATATGTCTCCAGGATTAAACTGAGGTTGCAAGATCCATCCTTCAAGCCTCAGAGCAGTCACATAGTTTCCACGCTCAACAGTTTCTTAGACTTGTTACGCATCAGATACTCATCACCTCTCTTCCGTTTAGACACAGCAAAGGCTATCAAGGTCAGAGTGACTATTGTTCATTATTCTATTCACTATATTCTCTGCTCTCTTAGGGAAATATTCGTCTAGTGTTAATCTTTTGCATTGCGGTAACATGTCACAAAAACCAAAAGTAAGAGATCTCAAAAAACTTGTGGACTGATATGACCTTTGTTTTTTTTTCTAGGAACGAGTGCGATTTCTTAACACAGGCCCCTCATCAGTCCCCGGCGCCATCGTCATGAGCATTGAGGATGGTCACAAAGGCATGGCAAGTGTATCTCAGATCGATCCAGTGTAAGTATAAAAAAACAACAACATGATCCATGCATCTTTCAAAGCTTCATGTATATATATATATATATTGTTTTGTAATGGTATTTTTACTCCTATAACAGCTACTCATTCGTTGTGGTTATCTTTAATGCTCGCCCGTCTGAGTTCTCATTTCTCAGTCCCGCTCTGAAAGACAGGAATCTCGAATTACATCCAGTACAGGTAAATTTACACATTTTACAAAATATGACAACATTATAAGCTTTCTCCTTTTGGTTAATTCAATCGTGTATTAGATAAGTTTAAGCATTTTAAATGATAATTCAATTTACAGGTGAAGTCGGGAGATGAAATAGTAAGAAAATCAGTGTATGACGCTTTTTCCGGCGGCTTCACTGTACCGGCAAGAACAACTACAGTGTTTGTTGAAGTGAGGAAGGGTTGAATCTTATTTTCTTTTAATCAAAACGAGTCACATGTCTAGAACATTTTAGTATAATTAAAATACTTAGTTAATCTTATCCCTAATTCATAAGGATATGCATGGATTATGCCTACAATTTAGCACATACATGGATAATCTTAATAAGAACCTTATGGGGTGGCATACTTATTCTTCATGATCTTCGCCATGGTTCTACTTTACAACCAGTGTCATATTGCATTGTCATAATGGACTCGGCGTGTTTCACGTTTAAGATGTCACACCTCATAAATAATACTCTCCGTTCCATAAGATGTTTTAGAGAAATTATTATATTTCAAAATATAAAATTCTTTGATATTTCTAAGATATTTTAACTTTATTAAAATTTGATTAATCAATAGCAGTTTACTACATTATTTGTGATTGATTAATTTATATTATTTAATAATATTATCTTTTCAAAAATAAATTTCTTAATTTTTATACATTTAAATAAAACATCTTATATTATGGAACAGATGAAGTACGATATAAGTGTTTCGACAGGATTTTTCAAGATAAAAACAAAAATCAGTAGGCATATTCATCTTCCGTAGCAATCATTCTCATAAATCTCTAGAAATTTCGATAGGATTTTTTTCAGATTTTGTGTTTCACATTGAAGATGACATGTCCCACATTCGATATATAAATTGAATGAGGGGTAGCCTCCCTCAAAAAACATATCATATTGTTATAATTCTCATTTTTCAATAATTTTCTTTAAATAGTGCGCGAAATGAATTCAAGATTCACCCGTTCGATTTCTTCCTCAAGGTCCTCACAAATTCATCTTCACATTACACGATTGTATATGCTAATTTGACATAGATGTATGCATTTATCAATGTATTTGTCTATACATGCAATCGATGCAGGTGTGATGAGCAGAGTGGAAATGAGATGAACAAAGGGGATGAAGAGAGTAGTAATTACACTGGTGTGAGTATCTTAAGTATGAGGGGAGGTGATTGACACAATAGTTACGCTACCAACTCTCTTCTTCAGGTTCTTTCCTCTTCTATATATATCTTTTTTCCTTTTTGTAAGACATAAGCATACACAAACCAATATTTCATCATATATTCTATACTCCAACTAGTTATAGACTTCATAAGCTTTGCATTATAAACGTAAATAGCAATTCTATCAAATAGTATTTTTAAGTTTTTATTATCAAAAGAATCTCTAAAGTAGAAAATAACCAAAATATGTTTCATTAACGAGGCAAAAGACTATTTTTACTCATTACTTTATAGATATATAAATATAAATAAATATTGAATACATAATAAAATAATAGAAAATAACTTTTTACAGTTTCAAATTATATGTTTTCAAATTTGAACTTTTTTATTAACTTTTTTTCATTTTTTCTCAAAATCTATTTTAATTTTGAATATCAAAAATGTGATTGAAACTATTTTTAAAATTTTTATTTTGAAAAATTAATGTTTATAATGTTTATTTATATTTATAAAAATTCTAAACACCACGTCCCAGAACCTAACCTCTCAACTCTAACTATAAGTTGAGTAGTTAATCCTACTAGTAATCTAGTATAAGGGGGGTGTATTGAACTAGGAGTTTTAAAAGATTTTGGTTTTTCTTTAAAATCTTCTGTTATTCAACTAGTGATTTCTAAATATTTATTCAAATCTCCTGTTATTGAATATGGAATTTATGCAAAATTATTAAAATCACTTGAAATCTTATGTTATTGAATCAACCATTTATAAAATTTAAATCAAATCCACTGTTCTTCTAAACAAATTATATTTTTCAAGAATTTGTTAAAAACAGGATTTCAGATGACTTTGCACTATTTTTTACTTAAAAATAGGCATAGTGAAATACCACCTCTATCATGTGTTTTTTGATGAGATTTTAAAAAAACTTGTATGTTTAGAAAAGCTACGGAAATATTCCAGATCTTTTTAGAAGACAAATTTGGTGATTCAAAGGTTAATGTTCGTGGGCATCTCGTCTTTATATCCGATAATAGGATCCCACAATTCTCATTTCATTTGCTTCTGAAATTTATCATTTTGAAGTATATAAATATGTAGAGGAAGTCTGTATTGTATATGCTTGTTTTGTTGGTGAGAGTAGTTTTTTATTCGTATTGGAGTTAGTGGAAAAATTCACTTTCATTTTCCCAGAAGAACAAATTTCCAGAATTTTTTTAATGTTTCTAATTTTTTAGTTGACAATTTTTTTTCGTTTCTGTTTTGTTTTGACTTTTGTATTATATCTAGGAGGTGTGATTTATATAGGGGGATGTATTGAACTAATGATTTTAGAATGTTTGGTGGATTTAACAATAACTGGGATTTAAAGTGAATTTAAGAGATAACTATTTGATTTTGTTTTGATTTTAAAAAAAGCCGGTACTTTGGTATGATTTTTTTATTTAAATTTCAGAGTAGTTTAGGTGATTTACTGAATGTAGGTAGAGAGGTGTTAGAGCTTATGAATCGATGGAAACTTTCAATTCTACATACACTATATAAATCACGCCTCCTAGATATAATACAAAAGTCAAAACAAAACATAAAGGAAAAAAAATTGTCAACTAAAAAATTAGAAACATTAAAACAATTCTGGAAATATGTTCTTCTGGGAAAATGAAAGTGAATTTTCCACTAACTCCAATACGAATAAAAAACTACTCACACCAACAAAACAAACATATACAATACAGACTTCCTCCCTCTACAGATCTATATACTTCATAATGATAAATTTCAGAAGCAAATGAAATGAGAATTGCGGGATCCTATTATCGGATATAAAGACGAGAAGCCCACGAACATTAACCTTTGAATCACCAAATTTGTCTTCTAAAAAGATCTGGAATATTTCCGTAGCTTTTCTAAACATACAAGTTTTTTTAAAATCTCATCAAAAAACACATGATAGAGGTGGTATTTCACTATGCCTATTTTTAAGTAAAAAATAGTGCAAAGTCATCTGAAATCTTGTTTTTAACAAATTCTTGAAAAATATAATTTTTTTTGAATAACAGTGGATTTGATTTAAGTTTTATAAATGGTTGATTCAATAACATAAGATTTCAAGTGATTTTAATAATTTTGCATAAATTCCATATTCAATAACAGGAGATTTGAATAAATATTTAGAAATCACTAGTTGAATAACAGAAGATTTTAAAGAAAAACCAAAATCTTTTAAAACTCCTAGTTCAATACACCCCCCATAATGTACGTAGAATTGAAAGTTTCCATCGATTCATAAGCTCTAACACCTCTCTACCTACATTCAGTAAATCAGCTAAAACTCTGAAATTTAAATAAAAAAATCATACCAAAGTACCGGCTTTTTTTAAAATCCAAACAAAATCAAATAGTTATCTCTTAAATTCACTTTAAATCCCAGTTATTGTTAAATCCACCAAACATTCTAAAATCATTAGTTCATTTTACTTTTTAGAGGTTTTTTTGGTAAAAAAATGCTATCGGAAGAAATTTTTCAAGCGTAAATGTCGACCGCAAGCAAGGGAAAAAAGAAACAATTTGTTAAGTAATATTTGTTGTATCTCTCATTGTTTTCTGAAGAGAAGAGTTCTATCAATGAGCAAGCCCATATTGGTTAAAAACACCAAAGAAATGGTGACAAACTTGGACTTTTCTAAATGCATTAAAGTAGCAGATTTGGGCTGTTCTTCTGGACAAAACACATTTTTGGCGATGTCTGAGATCGTCAACACAATTAATGCGTTATGTCAGGAACGGAACCAAATCCCGCCAGAGATAGATTGTTGTCTGAAGGATCTCCCTGGTAATGATTTCAACACGACGTTCAAGTTCATAAGTTTCTTCAACGAGAAGCTCACAAGCAAAACACCATGCTTCGTCTCTGGAGTTCCTGGTTCCTTTCACTCAAGGCTCTTTCCTAGCAAGAGTCTCCATTTCATTCATTCAAATTGCGGTCTTAATTACCTCTCTAAGGTATCACAAGTATTTAATTTTAGCTTTCTACTTAATATTAAAAAGTGTTTAAAAAAAAGACATTTACAATTCTTTATAAGTACAAAGCTTATAACAATGGAATTTTGGTCTTATAAGGTTCCTGAAGGTCTGGAGAAGAACAAGATGAGTGTGTACATAACAAGTTCAAGTCCTCTAAGTGAATACAAGGCTTACTTGAATCAGTTCCAAAAAGATTTTACTACATTTCTACGAATGCGGTCTGAAGAGATGGTATCTAATGGACGAATGGTTATCACATTACTCGGCAGAAACGCTATAGATGATCCGTTGTACAGGGACTGTTGTCATCATTTGACATTGGTATCCGATTCTCTCCGCGACCTTGTCTTCGAGGTAAGTAAAATATCATAAGATATCCATTTTATATGTTCACGCATGGTTGATTGGCTTTAATGATTCGCTTCCATCAATCCTTGTATAGGGACTTGTGAGTGCATCAAAGGTGATTTCATTCAACATGCCACTTTATGATCCGACCGACGAAGAATTAAAAGAAATTATTAGAAATGAGGGGTCATTCCAAATAAACGACTTAGAGACACATGCATTTGATCTTGGCCATAGTAAGGAAGAAAATAGGGAATCATGTAGAGCTAAACCAGGGGAAAAAGAGGCTAATTGCATTAGAGCAGCGTTTGAAATGATGCTCGTAGCTCACTTTGGAGATGCCATTAATATCGATACATTGTTTGCAAAATATGCACACCATGTTTCTCAACATGCTAGCTGCATGAGAAAAACGTCTGTCATTTTAGTGGTTTCATGGTTCGGAAATAATCTTACTATATATCAAGGAATAACTTGTGTTGTGCTCATGTATCGACACAAAAAAAAAACTTGTGTTGTGCTCATGGTTTGCTATGCCTCCAATTCAAAACTACTTGCAATAAATGGATTGACACATACCATTTACATATTTTTATATATTCAGTATAAAAATATTTTATATTTGTAATGATTAAGATTATGATATCATACCCTTATTTAATTTATAGTATATTATAATTCTTTCAGCTATTAGTATCAGTATCTATAGTTTCAATTTCGGGTTCAAATCTTTGAGGCAATTGTGGATCATAATTAGAACATTTCTAACTCATTGTATTTTCACCTCTATAGTAGTATTTAGAGATAAAAAACTTTCAACCTATCTCTATTTTTTTCTATAATAGATATATCTATTTTTTCTCTATAAATAGAGAAAAAATAGCATTTCTCTATTTTTTTACCTTATATTTAGAGATTGTTATTTTAAGAAATACGTTGGAGTATATCTCATCTCTATTATAAAAAAAATTCTATTTTAAAGCTGAAAATAACAAATATATTGGAGATTGTCACAAATTCTTATACTACTGTTTTAATTATTGCTTGTTGAATTGCGTAACGGTTGAACATATCTTTATTAAGCAAAAACATTTCAATCAATAAAATGCTATGTAGTAAGATATTGTCCCTCGGGAGATTTTCTCTTGGTCTCTATTGGTAGCTCATGCTCTCATGGATGGCGTGGTATTATGAGTGGAAGAGATATTATAGTTGAGAACTCTGGATGGGCAATTGGGGACGGAGAAAGCCTCAACGTTTGGGACTCTGCTTGGCTGAGCCTCTCCCAAAAAGAAAGTCCTATGGGTCCTGCTCCCGAGGCTCTCGTTGAGCTTAAGGTATCTGATCTCTTTCTAGCAGAGAAAAATGAGTGGGACCTTGCGAAGATCCGCCAATTTCTCCCCATTGAGGAAAACAAAGTCAGACTTCTGAAACCAAGCTTGAGTGGAGCTCCGGATAAACTTATGTGGTTGAAGTCTGCAACAGGAGAATTTACGACAAAGACAGGTTACTCTGCTGCTCTACCACTACACTTGGATCAAGCACTTCTGCCCCAAGGAAATCCAGGCTTTAATTGGAAGAAAAACGTCTGGAAACTTCACACTGCACCGAAAGTAAAACTCTTCGTGTGGAAAACCCTTCATGGAGCCCTGCCGGTTGGTGAGCAACTGGTAGCAAGACAGATTAAAGTCGACGGAAAGTGTAAATTATGTGGTCTCCCCGAATCTATTGATCATCTGTTCTTGCACTGCAACTTTGCTAAACAGGTCTGGAAATCAGCACCAGTGTGGCCGAGCATTGACTACAGCGGAACAATAGAATTGCGGAGTGAATGGAACAGCCTATGCTCTCGACAAAACCTTCCTCCTACAGGCCTCTCAATGGGAGCACTAGCACCCTGGATTCTCTGGCAAATTTGGAAAGCAAGAAATAGCTTGGTCTTCAAGGATAAAGGTTTCCTGGTGACTGAGGTCATGTCAATGGCTATAGCAGCAGCCAGGGAGTGGAACTCCAGTCAAGGGCTAGCCCCTGTACCGCGACGTAGTCAACCTGTTAGAGTAATTCCGCAGGATAATTGTGTAATGGTACGATCGGATGCGGCTTGGAATGAAACTAACAAAATTGCAGGGCTTGGCTGGACTATTAAGACACAAAACAGAGTATCCTCTTTCTCCTCGCCGATGCGTTTTGTAGGCTCTCCGCTTATAGCTGAAGGACTGGCGTTACGAGAAGCAGTGGAGAAATGCAGAGACCTTGGTCTCACAAAGATTCGCTGCGAGTCTGATTGCGCACAACTCATCAAGGCTTTAACCTTGGACCACCCGCTGGCCGAACTTTACGACATTGTAGCTGATATTGAAGCCGTTGCTTTATCTTTTGATTTTGTTTCCTTTACCTGGATCTCTCGCGAGAGAAACAGAGATGCAGACTCTTCGGCTAAGCAGGTTTTGTCTGCTGAGCTAGCCTTAATGGCCTCACCAAACAATGTTTAGAGCATTGAATGAATGAAAGTATGTGTTTCAAAAAAAAAAAAAAAGTAAGATACCTTGTCTTTATTTCCAAAAAAAAAAAATACCTTGTCTTAAAACAATGCCTTGAAATGCACTTTTTAATCTAAGAAAAGTTATTTAATCTTACAACTCCGGAATGTTCCCAGAAAAAAATAATCTTACAACTGCGTTGATTGGTTCAATAGGTTTGTCTTTTCTCTCTTGTAGTGAAACATATCTTCTGATTATATATTTTGCACGTAATCCATGCATAATCTTACATACGACTTCATTATGTAACTGTTATAATCCAATCTTAATAAGAACCTTATGGGGTGGCATACTTATTCTTCATGATCTTCGCCATAGTTCTACTTTACAACCAGTGTCATATTGCATTGTCTTTGATTCTCTATCTATGACTATAGATGGCTATATAAGTTTCCAAAAGGTCACAAAATTCACAACAAATCTTAATACCGATTGGGTATTAATGTTAGAGTAGTGTATTTTGCAACAACTCGGCGTGCTTCACGTTTAATATGTCACACCTCATAAATAGTGATAAGGTGACTTCACAGTTTCCCCTAATCAACTAAAACACTATAATTATAATACCTTAAAAGTGACCATTACAAAAATATATGTAAAAAGGCAACAAGTAGCTAAGAAAAAAAACTGAAAAATGGAAAACTTTATGGCAGGTAATTGATGGTCCCTACTATTCAGCATGATTGGGCAAGAAAGAAATAAACTGAAATAATTTTAGCTAAGAAACGGATTCAAGGTGCAGATGTGGTTGGTGAGATTTAAACCAGCAACGAAGAGAATTGTTATTATCCTTGTTTGAACACTGTACTAGTCAGTATGAAGGGTGTGGGAAGGAGACAAGTTATCTTCTTAATGTTCTTCGGTACCTTGTACATTTCCTTTGCGGCATAATACATATGTTAAGTCCGGAACATCATGGCTTAATGGTAAGGACGGGCTCCTTCCTTCACCCAGGTTGTGAGTTCGAACCCTGCCGGAGGGAACTACCTCATGATGTCTCTGGACACCCCACACGGATATGGGTCCATGCTTTAGGGCCCATTTGCATACCCGGAGAGAGGGTCTATCCGTGGGCTGCACCTCCTTTTGGGGATTAGTCTGGGCCCTTCCATAGGTTCGGGATACCCCCAAGTTAAACCAAAAAAAATAAAATAATAATACATATGTTAACAGTTCAAATATTATATATATATATATTTATATATATTCTTAGATCATGATCTGCATAATAATAAAATGGTTCATGATAACAGTTCAAATATTATGAAGGTTTACTAGGCTTAGGGTTAAGCTGGTCTGGATAAGCCGGTCTTTGGTTTGGTTTGTATTTTCTTTTGTTTCTCTTATTCCTGCTGTTATTGTAAAATAAACTAATATGAAAACCTTTTTAGAAAAATTATGAAGGTTACTATATTAATATTATACTTCTAAATTATTATTATTATTACTAATACACAACTCTTGGAACAAATAATTGTACAATTACACTTTTTGGGATATTTAACAATTTATGAAAACCAATATATCATTTTTGATGAAAAGACACAACTTTTAAAGCTAATACTTTTTAAAGTGACATTTTGGAAACACACAAATATAAATTGACAAACTTATTTTCAAATGATGCAACTTTTAGAATTAAAACACAACCTTTCAACCATTTTATTTGATTAGTAAAAATTATGCTTTGAGAATGCATAGATACAACCTATTTATAGATTTTCAAAAAAAAATTGAAGTGTCACATCTTTTCAATTTAAAGATTATTATTTTTGAAATAATACTTATACGAAGAGTCACAATTTTTCAATATAAAAAGACACAATTTTTAATTGTTGAAAACATGTAACCTTTTAAAATAAATGAAGTTAACGACCTTTAGAATTAATCAGAATTGTTATTATTAGTAGATTATTATTATTATATTTTTTTTGAACATTTACTTCTAAATTATTGATTATACTATAGCAATCATTCATAAATCTCTTACGTATATATTGTAATAAAACTGTGTTGGAAAACCTCGGTGTGGAATACACGTGCCACCTCTATAAATAACGTGAATGAGGGGTACGCCTCCCTCAAACAAAACAAAACATAACATCTTGTTATGGTTGTCATATTCAATTATTTTCTTGAATAGTGCGGGAAATGAATTCAAGATTCATCCGTTCGATATCTTCGTCAAGGTTCTTCTCACCAATTTATCATCTTCACATCACATGATTGTACATGCTAATTTGACTTAGATGTATGCATTTTTCTTATGTATTTGTCTATGCATGCGATCGATTAGGTCTGATGGGAAGAGTGAAAATGAAATGAGTAACGGCGATGAAGAGTGTAGTAATTACACTCGTGTGAGTATCTTAAATATGAGGGGAGGTGATGGACACAATAGTTACGCTACCAACTCTCTTCTTCAGGTTCTTTCATCTTCTATATATATATTTTTTTCCTTCATTGTAAGACATAAGCATACACAAACTAATATTTCATCATGTATTTTATACTCCAACTAGTTAGACTTCATAAGATTTGCATGTAAAAGAAAATATTTACAAAGTATAAACGTAAATGTCGAGGGTAAGCAAGGGAAAAAAAGAAACAATTTGTTAAGTAATATTTGTCTCTCTCGTTGTTTTCTGCAGAGAAGAGTTTTATCAATGAGCAAGCCCATATTGGTTAAAAATACCAAAGAAATGATGACAAACTTGGAATTTCCTAAATGCATCAAAGTAGCAGATTTAGGCTGTTCTTCTGGACAAAACACATTTTTGGCGATGTCTGAGATCGTAAACACAATTAATGCGTTATGTCAAGAACGGAACCAAAACCCACCAGAGATTGATTGCTGTCTGAACGATCTCCCTGGTAATGATTTCAACACGACGTTCAAGTTCATAAGTTTCTTCAACGACAAGCTCACAAGCAATACACCATGCTTTGTCTCTGGAGTTCCTGGTTCCTTTTACTCAAGGCTCTTTCCTAGCAAGAGTCTCCATTTCATTCATTCAAATTACAGTGTTAATTACCCCTCTAAGGTATCATAAGTATTTAATTATAGCTTTCTACTTATAGGCATTCAAAAGTGTTTTAAAATAGACATTTACAATTCTTTATAAGTGCAAAGCTTATAACAATGAAATTTTGGTCTTATAAGGTTCCGGAAGGACTGGAGAAGAACAAGATGGGTGTGTACATAACAAGTTCAAGTCCTCTAAGTGAATACAAGGCTTACTTGAATCAGTTCCAAAAAGATTTTAATACATTTCTAAGAATGCGGTCTGAAGAGATGGTATCTAATGGACGCATGGTTATCACATTACTCGGCAGAAACACTATAGATGATCCGTTGTACAGGGACTGTTGTCATCATTTGACATTGTTATCCGATTCTCTGCGCGACCTAGTCATCGAGGTACGTAAAATATCATAAGATATCCATTTTACGCATGGTTGATTGGCTTTAATGATTCGCTTCCATCGTGATCCTTGTATAGGGACTTGTGAGTGCATCAACGGTGAATTCATTCAACATGCCATTTTATGATCCGACCGAAGAAGAAGTAAAAGAAATTATTAGAAATGAGGGGTCATTCCAAATAAACGACTTAGAGACGCATGCATTTGATCTTGGCCATAGTAAGGAAGAAAGTAGCTTGCAATCATGTAGAGCTAAATCAGGGGAAAAAGAGGCTAATTGCATTAGAGCAGCGACTGAAACGATGCTCGTAGCGCACTTTAGAGATGCCATTAATATCGATACATTGTTTGCAAAATATGCACACCATGTTTCTCAACATGCTAGCTGCATAAACAAAACGTCTATCACTCTAGTGGCTTCATTGGTTCGGAAATAATCTTACTATACATCAAGGAATTAAAAAAAAAATACATCAAGGAATAACTTGTTTAATGCTTACGATTTGCTATGCCTCCAATTAAAAACTACTTGCAATAAATGGATTGACACAAACCATTTATATACCGTTTTGTTATGAACGTGAATGATGAAAGTCAAGAATACACGCACCGAAATT
>NC_027756.1:53409972-53413769 GCF_000695525.1 Brassica oleracea var. oleracea | reverse complement strand
TATGATCTTTAGTGATGTTTTAAATTTTTGAAACACATTCAACATTTTTTAAAATTTTTTCTTTTTTAATAGTATAGATTCGTATAATTAAAAAAAATACATTGTACCATCTAGTGGTCTATGGTCAGTATATTTAATAATTAATTTTTTTTGTCGACTAATAATTAAAAATTTTAACTGCTGAACAAGGAAAATTATATATTTTTGTTTTGATTAAAACCATTAATAAAAAAATTATATAAACTGTCGGTCATTGTTGAGATGGCAAATCACAGAGAATATATAAGTAAAATACTGCAAATGGAGTCCGGGTCCGTCTATTTTAAATAACTAGATAGTGTTAGCTCATCTCAATGAAATGTATAAATTCCAGATTGAGATGGATGATTATCTTGATGGAAGCATTGGCAAAGGTGAATGAAACGAATTAAATTCGATAATGTGGCTCTGTTTCATATACGACTTGCGAGGTTGTGATGCAAGTATTGGCAACTGTAGATAAAACGAATCAAATTGCATATATGACTTAAGAGTTTATAATGATTGATTAATAATTTAATCATCCCATTTTTGTTGTTCTACTGACAAACAAAAGGTCACTAACTATATAACTTTTAGTTTGTGAAAGAAAAAAGATACTCAACACCGACAAACAAACCAATCAAAACTAAAATTTTCTAGAGAAACGGAGACATCAAAAGTTTCAAACCTCTTTGACCTTCATCATATGTTAGTGAATGATGCAACTATGCATTAAAACAATATTTTCATATTTTTGGATTTTTCTCAAAATCTATAGGTTAACCCCAACAAAAATATTTAATTTTTCTATAAATGTTCTATATACTGAAGCCTATGATCTTTAGTGATGTTTCAAATTTTTGAAACACATTCAACATTTGTATTAATGTATATTAAACTATCTTTCATGGTATATGGACATCGTTCTAATTTTTTGCCAATTAATTTAGTAAAACTTCATAATACTCCCTAAACTAGTGGACTAACCACTATAAAATCGCCATTTTCTAGAGAAACGGAGACAACAAAAGTTCCAAACCTCTTTGACCTTCATCATATGTTAGTGAAAGATGCAACTATGCATTAAAACAGAATTTTTATATTTTTGAATTTTTCTCAAAATCTATGGGTTAACCCATACGAAAATATTTAATTTTTCTATAAACACTTTATATACTGAAGACTATGATCTTTAGTGACGTTTAAAATTTTTGAAACATATTCAACATTTGTATTAATGTATATTAAATTATCTTTCTTGGTATATGGGTATCGTTCTAATTTTTTGTCAATTAATTTAGTAAAACTTCGTAATACTCCCGAAACTAGTGGATTAACCACTATAAAATCGCTATTTTTTCTAGAGAAAACGACACAACAAAAGTTCCAAACCTCTTTGACATTCATCCTATGTTAGTGAAGGATGTAAATATGCATTAAAACAGTATTTAAATATTTTTTAATTTTTTATCAAAATCTATATGTTAACCCCTACGAAAATATTTAATTTTTCTATAAATGCTCTATATACTGAAGCCTATGATCTTTAGTGCAGTTTTAAAATTTTGAAACATATTCAACATTTGTATTAATGTATATTAAACTTTCTTTCATGGTATATGGGCATCGTTCTAATTTTTTGTTAATTAGTTTAGTAAAACTTCATTATACTCCCTAAACTAGTGGATAAACCACTATAAAATCGATGTTTTCAAGAGAATGGAGACAACAAAAGTTCCAAACCTCTTTGACCTTCATCATATGTTAGTGAAGGATGCAACTATGCATTAAAATAGTATTTTCATATTTTTAAAATTTTCTCAAAATCTACATGTTAACCACTACGAAATTATTTAATTTTTTCGGTAAATGCTCTATATACTGAAGCTTATGATCTTTAGTGTTGTTTTAAAATTTCTAAACACATTCTACATTTGTATTAATTTATATTAAACTATCTTACATGGGACATGGGCATCGTTTTATTTTTTTTGTCAATTAATTTAGTAAAACTTCATAATACTACCTAACCTGGTGGACTAACCACTATAAAATCGCTGTTTTCTAGAGAAACGGAGACAAAAAAAAGTTTGAAACCTCTTTGACCTTCATCATATGTTAGTGAAAGATGCAACTATGCATTAAAATAGTATTTTCATATTTTTGAATTTTTCTCAAAATCTATGGGTTAGTGAAGCCTACGAAAATATTTAATTTTTCTATAAATGTTCTATATACTGAAGCCTATGATCTTTAGTGATGTTTTAAATTTTTGAAACACATTCAACATTTGTATTAATGTATATTAAACTTTCTTTCATGGTATATGGGCATCGTTCTAATTTTTGCCAATTAATTTAGTAAAACTTCGTAATACTCCCTAAACTAGTGGACTAACCACTATAAAATCGATATTTTCTTGAGAAACAGAGACAACAAAAGTTCCAAACCTCTTTGACCTTCATCATATGTTAGTGAAGGATGCAACTATGCATTTAAACAGTATTTTCATATTTTTGATTTTTTCTCAAAATCTATGTGTTAACTCATACGAAAATATTAAATTTTTGGGTAAATGCTCTATATACTGAATCCTATGATCTTTAGTGTTGTTTTAAAATTTCTAAACACATTCTACATTTGTATTAATGTATATTAAACTATCTTTCAAGGGGCATGGGCATCGTTTAAATTTTTTGTCAATTAATTTAGTAAAACTTCATAATACTCCCTAAATTGGTGGACTAAACATTATAAAATCGCTGTTTTCTAGAGAAACAGAGACAAAAAAAGTTCCAAACCTCTTTGACCTTCATCATATGTTATGAAAGATGCAACTATGTATTAAAACAATATTTTTATATTTTTGAATTTTTCTCAAAATCTATGGGTTAACCCATACGAAAATAAATAATTTTTCTATAAACACTTTATATACTGAAGCTTATGATCTTTAGTGATGTTTTAAATTTTTGAAACACATTCAACATTTGTATTAATGTATATTAAACTATCTTTCATGGTATATGGTCATCGTTCTAATTTTTTGTCAATTAATTTAGTAAAACTTTATAACACTCCCTAAACTAGTGGACTAACCACAATAAAATCGCTATATTCTAGAGAAACAAAGAGAACAAAAGTTCCAAACCTCTTTGACATTCATCCTATGTTAGTGAATGATGCAACTATACATTAAATCAGTATTTTCATATTTTTTAATTTTTCTCAAAATCTAAGTGTTAACCCCTACAAAAATATTTAATTTTTTTATAAATGCTCTATATACTGAAGCTTATGATCTTTAGTGCTGTTTTAAATTTTTGAAACACATTCTAAATTTGTATTAATTTTTATTAAACTATCTTACATGGGACATGGGATTCGTTTTAATTTTTTGTCAATTAATTTGGTAAAACTTCATAATACTCCCTAAACTGATGGACTAACCACTATAAAATCGTTGTTTTCTAGAGAAACAGAGACAACAAAAGTTTCAAATCTCTTTGGCATTCATCATATGTTAGTGAAAGATGCAACTATGCATTAAAACAGTATTTTTTCACATTTTTGAATTTTTCTCAAAATCTATGGGTTAACACCCCTATAAAAATATTTAATTTTTCTATAAATGCTCTATATACTGAAGCCTATAATCATTAGTGCTGTTTTAAATTTTTGAAACACATTCAACATTTGTATTAATATATATTAAACTCTCTTTCATGGTATATGGACATCGTTCTAATTTTTTGTCAATTAATTTAGTAAAACTT
>NC_027756.1:53396151-53409827 GCF_000695525.1 Brassica oleracea var. oleracea | reverse complement strand
TTTCATATTTTTGAATTTTTCTCAAAATCTACTACGAAAATATTAAATTTTTGGGTAAATGCTCTATATACTGAAGCCTATGATCTTTAGTGTTGTCTTAAAATTTCTAAACACATTCTATATTTGTATTAATATATATTAAACTATCTTTCATGGGGCATGGGCATCGTTTTTAATTTTTTTGTAAATTAATTTAGTAAAACTTCATAATACTCCCTAAATTGGTGGACTAACCACTATAAAATCACTGTTTTCTAGAGAAACGGAGACAAAAAAAGTTTCAAACCTCTTTCACCTTCATCATATGTTAGTGAAAGATGCAGCTATGCATTAAAACAGTAATTTCATATTTTTGAATTTTTCTCAAAATCTACGGGTTAACCCCGTACGAAAATATTTAATTTTTTTATAAATGCTTTATATACTAAGCCTATGATCTTTAGTGATGTTTTAAATTTTTGAAACACATTCAACATTTGTATTAATGTATATTAAACTCTCTTTCGTGGTATACGGGCATCGTTCTAATTTTTTGTCAATTAATTTAGTAAAACTTCATAATACTCCTAAACTAGTGGACTAACCACTATAAAATCGCTATTTTCTAGAGAAACAAAGACAACAAAAGTTCCAAACCTCTTTGATATTCATCATAAGTTAGTGAAGGATGCAACTATGCATTAAAACAGTATTTTCATATTTTTGAATTTTTCTCAAAATCTATGACGAAAATATTTAATTTTTCTATAAATGCTCTATATACTGAAGCCTATGATCTTTAGTGTTGTTTTAAAATATTGAAACACATTCAACATTTGTATTAATGTTTATTAAACTTTCTTTCATGGTATATGGCATCGTTCTAATTTTTTGTTAATTAGTTCAGTAAAACTTCATAATACTCCCTAAACAAATGGACTAACCACTATAAAATCGCTAATTTCTAGAGAAACGGAGACAACAAAAGTTCTAAACCTCTTTGACCTTCATCATATGTTAGTGAAAGATGCAACTATGCATTAAAACAGTATTTTCATATTTTTGAATTTTTCTCAAAATCTATGTGTTAACCCCTACGAAATTATTAATTTTTTTTGGTAAACGCTCTATATACTGAAGCCTATGATCTTTAGTGTTGTTTTAAAATTTCTAAACACATTCTACATTTGTATTAATGTATATTAAACTATCTTACATGGGACATGAACATCGTTTTAATTTTTTGTCAATTAATTTAGTAAAACTTCATAATACTCCCTAAATTGGTGGACTAACCACTAAAAAATCGATGTTTTCTAGAGAAACGTAGACAACAAATGTTTCAAACCTCTTTGACCTTCATCATATGTTAGTAAAATATACAAATATGTATTAAAACAGTCTTTTCATATTTTAAAATTATTCTCAAAATCTATGGGTTACGCCTACGAAAATATTTAATTTTTTTATAAATGCTCTATATAGTGAAGCCCAAGAACTTTAGTGTTGTTTTAAATTTTGAAACACATTCAACATTTGAATTAATGTATATTAAACTCTCTTTCATGGGACATGTGCATCGTTTTAATTTTTTGTCAATTAAATTAATAAAACTTCATAATACTCCCTAAATTGGTGGACTAACCACTATAAAGTCTTTGTTTTCTGGAGAAACGGTGACAAAAAAAGTTCCAAAACTCTTTGACCTTTATCATATGTTAGTGAAGGATGCAACTATGCATTAAAACAATATTTTCATTTTTTTGAATTTTTCTCAAAATCTTTGGGTTAACCCCTACGAAAATATTTAATATTTCTATAAATGCTCTATATATTGAAGCCTATGATCTTTAGTGATGTTTAAATTTTTTGAAACACATTAAACATTTGTATTAATATATATTAAACTCTCTTTCATGTATATGGGCTTATTTTTAATTTTTTGTCAATTAATTTAGTAGAACTTCATAATACTCCCTAAACTAGTGGACTAACCACTATAAAATTGCTATTTTCTAGAGAAAAGAAGAAAACAAAAGTTCCAAACCTCTTTGACCTTCATAATATGTTAGTGAATGATATAACTATGCATTAAAACAGTATTTTCATATTTTTAAATTTTTTTCAAAATCTATGTGTTAACCCCTACAAAATTATTTAATTTTTTCGGTAAATGCTCTATATACTGAAGCTTATGATATTTAGTGTTGTTTTAAAATTTCTAAAAACATTCTAAATTTGTATTAATGTAAATTAAACTCTCTTTCATGGGACATAGGCATCGTTTTAATTTTTTGTCAATTAATTTAGTAAAAGTTCATAATACTCCCTAAATTGGTGGACTAACCACTATTCTCTAGAAAAACGGAAACAACAAAGGTTTCAAATTTCTTTGACATTCATCATAGGTTAGTGAATGATACAACTATGCATTAAAACATAATTTTCATATTTTTGAATGTTTCTCAAAATATATTTGGTAACCCCTATGAAAATATTGAATTTTTCGGTAAATGCTCTATATACCGAAGCCTCTGAACTTTAGTGTTGTTTTAAAATTTCTAAACACATTCCAAATTTGTATTAATGTATATTAAACTCTCGTTCATGGTACATGGGCATCGTTTTAATTTTTTTCAATTAATTTAGTAAAACTTATTAATACTTCCTAAATTGGTGGACAAACCACAATAAAGTCGTTGCTTTCTAGAGAAACGGAGACAACAAAAGTTTCAAACCTCTTTGACCTTCATCATATGTTAGTGAATGATGCAACTATGCATTAAAACCGTATTTTTATATTTTTGAATTTTTCTCAAAATCTATATGTTAACCACTACGAAAATATTTAATTTTTCTGTAAAGGCCCAATATACTGAAGCCTATGAACTTTTGTGTCGTTTTAAAATTTTGAAACACATTCAACATTTTTATTAATGTATATTAAACCCTATTTCTCGGGACATGGGCATCGTTTTAATTTTTTGTCAATTAATATAAGAAAACTTCATAATACTCCCTAAATTGGTGGACTAACCACTATAAAATCGCTATTCTTTAGAAAAACGGAGACAACAAAGATTCCAAACCTCTTTAACCTTCATCATACGTTAGTGACGGATGCAACTATGCATTAAATAAGAATTTTCATATTTTTGAATTTTTCTCAAAATCTATGTATTAACACCCATACGAAATTATTGATTTTTTTCGGTAAATGCTCTATATACTGAAGCCTATGATCTTTAGTGTATTTTTAAAATTTCTAAATACATTCAACATTTATATTAACGTATATTAAACTCTTTCTCATGGTACATAGGCATCGTTTTAATTTTTGTCAATTAATTTAGTAAAAGTTCATAATACTCC
The DNA here is from genome assembly GCF_000695525.1 of Brassica oleracea var. oleracea. NCBI lineage: Eukaryota > Viridiplantae > Streptophyta > Magnoliopsida > Brassicales > Brassicaceae > Brassica > Brassica oleracea. Next base: position 53,406,476 of record NC_027756.1, on the reverse strand, counting down.
CTAAATTGGTGGACTAAACACTATAAAGTCGTTGTTTTCTGGAGAAACGGAGACAAAAAAGTTCCAAAACTCTTTGACATTCATCATATGTTAGTGAAAGATGCAACTATGCATTAAAAAATTATTTTCATTTTTTTGAATTTTTCTCAAAATCTATGGGTTAACCCTACGAAAATATTTAATATTTCTATAAATGCTCTATATACTGAAGCCTATGATCTTTAGTGATGTTTAAATTTTTTGAAACACATTCAACATTTGTATTAATATATATTAAACTCTCTTTCAAGGTATATGGGCATATTTTTAATTTTTTGTCAATTAATTTAGTAGAACTTCATAATACTCCCTAAACTAGTGGACTAACCACTATAAAATCGCTGTTTTCTAGAGAAACGGAGACAACAAAAGTTTCAAACCTCTTTGACCTTCATCATATGTTAGTGAATGATGCAACTATGCATTAAAACCGTATTTTTATATTTTTGAATTTTTCTCAAAATCTATATGTTTAATTTTTTCTATAAATACTCTATATACTGAAGCTTATGATCTTTAGTGTTTTTTAAAAATTTCTAAACACATTCTAAATTTGTATTAATGTAAAGTAAACTCTCTTTCATGGGACATAGGCATCTTTTTAATTTTTTGTCAATTAATTTAGTAAAAGTTCATAATACTCCCTAAATTGGTGGACTAACCACATTAAAATCGATATTCTCTAGAAAAACGGAAACAACAAAGGTTTCAAATTTCTTTGACCTTCATCATATGTTAGTGAATGATACAACTATGCATTAAAACATAATTTTCATATTTTTGAATTTTTCTCTAAATCTATTTGTTAACCCCTAAGAAAATATTGAATTTTTCGGTAAATGCTCTATATACTGAAGCCTCTGAACTTTAGTGTTGTTTTAAAATTTCTAAACACATTCTAAATTTGAATTAATGTATATTAAACTCTCGTTCATGGTACATGAGCATCATTTTATTTTTTTTTCAATTAATTTACTAAAACTTCATAATACTTCCTAAATTGGTGGACAAGCCACAATAAAGTCGCTGCTATCTAGAGAAACGGAGACAACAAAAGTTCCAAACCTCTTTGACCTTCATCATATGTTAGTGAAAATGCAACTATGCATTAAAACAGTATTTTCAAAGTTTTGAATTTTTCTCAAAATCTATGTGTTAACCCTACGAAAATATTTAATTTTTCTATTAATGCTCTATATACTGAAGCCTATGATCTTTAGTGCTGATTTAAATTTTTGAAACACATTCAACATTTGTATTATTGTATATTAAACTCTCTTTCATGATATATGGACATCGTTCTAATTTTTTGTCAATTAATTTAGTAAAACTTCATAATACTCCCTAAACTAGTGGATTAACCACTATAAAATCGCTGTTTTCTAGAGAAACGGAGACAACAAAAGTTCCAAACCTCTTTGACCTTCATCATATGTTATGTTAGTGAAAGATGCAACAATGCATTAAAATAGTATTTTCATATTTTTAAAATTTTCTCAAAATTTATGTGTTAACTAACCCCTACGAAAATATTAAATTTTTCGGTAAATGCTCCATATACTGAAGCCTATGATCTTTAGTGTTGTTTTAAAATTTCTAAACACGTTCAACATTTATATTAATGTATATTAAACTATCTTTCATGGGACATAGGCATCGTTTTAATTTTTTGTCAATTAATTTAGTACAACTTCATAATACTTCCTAAACTGGTGGACTAACCACTATAAAATCGCTATTCTCTAGAAAAACGGAGACAACAAAGGTTTCAAACCTCTTTGACCTTCATCATATGTTAGTAAAGAATGCAACTGTGCATTAAAACAATATTTTCATATTTACAAATTTTTCTCAAAATCTATGTCTTAAAATCGCTATAGATGCTCTATATACTGAAGCCTATGATCTTTAGTGTTGTTTTAAAATTTCTAAACACATTCTACATTTATATTAACGTATATTAAACTCTCTGTCATGGTACATGGGCATCATTTTATTTTTTTTGTCAATTAATTTAAGAAAACTTCATAATACTCCCTAAACTGTTGGACTAACTATTATAAAATCGCTATTTTCTAGAGAAACGGAGACAAAAAAAGTTCCAAAACTCTTTGACCTTCATCATATGTTAGTGAGAGATGCAATTATGCATTAAAAACAGTATTTTCATATTTTTGAATTTTTCTCAAAATTTATGTGTTAACACCCCTACGAAATATTGAATTTTTCGGTAAATGCTCTATATACAGAAGCCTATGATCTTTAGTGTTATTTTAAAATTTCTAAACAAATTTTATATTTGTATTAATGTATATTAAACTCTCTTTCATGGTACATGGGTATCGGTTTAATTTTTTGTCAATTAATTTATTAAGACTTCATAATACTCCCTAAATTGGTGGACAAACCTCTATAAAATCGATATTCTTTATAAAAACGGAGACAACAAAGGTTCCAAAACTCTTTGACTTTCATAATATGTCAGTGAAGGATGTAACTATGCAGTAAAACAAAATTTTAATATTTTTGAATTTTTCTCAAAATCTATGTGTTAATCCCTACGAAAATATTGAATTTTCGGTTAATGCTCTATATACTGAAGCCTATGATCTTTACTGTTGTTTTAAATTTTCTAAACACATTTTACATTTATATTAATGGATTTTAAACTCTCTTTCATGGTACATAGGCATCATTTTAATTTTTTGTCAATTAATTTAGTAAAACTTCATAATACTCCTAAACTGGTGGACTAACCACTATAAAATCGTTATTCTCTAGAAAAAAAAAGACAATAAAGGTTTCAAACCTCTTTGACCTTCATCATATGTTAGTGAAGAATACAACTATGCATTAAAACATAATTTTCATTTTTTTGAATTTTTTTCAAAATCTATGTGTCCACTACGAAAATATTGAATTTTTGATAAATGCTCTATATACTGAAGCATATGATCTTTAGTGTTGTTTTAAAATTTCTAAACACATTCTACATTTGTATTAATGTATATTAAATTCTCTTTCATGGTACATAGGCATAGTTTTAAGTTTTTGTCAATTAATTTAGTAAAAGTTCATAATACTCCCTAAATTGGTGGACTAACCACTATAAAATCGATATTCTCTAGAAAAACGGAAACAACAAAGGTTTCAACTTCTTTGACCTTCATCATATGTTAGTGAATGATGCAACTATGCATTAAAACATAATTTTCATTTTTTTGAATTTTTTTCAAAATCTATGTGTCCACTACGAAAATATTGAATTTTTGATAAATGCTCTATATACTGAAGCATATGATCTTTAGTGTTGTTTTAAAATTTCTAAACACATTCTACATTTGTATTAATGTATATTAAATTCTCTTTCATGGTACATAGGCATAGTTTTAAGTTTTTGTCAATTAATTTAGTAAAAGTTCATAATACTCCCTAAATTGGTTCTAAATTGGTGGACAAACCACAATAAAGTCGCTCCTTTCTAGAGAAACGGAGACAACAAAAGTTTCAAATCTCTTTGACCTTCATCATATGTTAGTGAATGATGCAACTATGCATTAAAACCGTATTTTCATATTTTTGAATTTTTCTCAAAATCTATGGGTTAACCACTACGAAAATATTTAATTTTTCTGTAAAAGCCCTATATACTGAAGCCTATGAACTTTAGTGTCGTTTTAAAATTGAGAAACACGTTCAACATTTGTATTAATGTATATTAAACCCTCTTTCATGGTACATGTGCATCTTTTAATTTTTTGTCAATTAATTTAGTAAAACTTCATAATACTCTCCAAACTGGTGGACTAACCACTATAAAATTGCTATTCTCTAAAAACAGAGACAACAAAGGTTTCAAACCTCTTTGACCTTCATAATATGTTAGTGAATAATGCAACTATGCATTAAAACAGAATTTTCATATTTTTGAATTTTTCTCAAAATTTATGTGTTAACCCCTACGAAAATATTAATTTTTTTGGTAAATGCTCTATATACTGATGCCTATGATCTTTTGTGTTGTTTTAAAATTTCTAAACACATTCTACATTTGTATTAATGTATATTAACTCTCTTTCATGGGACATGGGCATCATTTTAATTTAATGTCAAATAATTTAGAAAAACTTTATAATACTCCCTAAATTGGTGGAATAACCACTATAAAATCTTTGTTTTCTAGAAAAAAGGGGACAACAAAAGTTTCAAACCTCTTTGACCTTTATCATATGTTAGTGAAAGATGCAAATATGCATTAAAACAGTATTTTCGTATTGTTGAATTTTTTTAAATATTTATATGTTAACCCCTATGAAAATATTTAATTTTTCGGTAAATGTTTTATATACTGAAGCCTATAATCTTTAGTGCTGTTTTAAAATTTCTAAACACATTAAACATTTATATTAATGTATATTAAACTCTCTTTCATAAGACATACGCATCGTTTTAAATTTGTGTCAATTAATTTAGTATAACTTCATAATACTCCCTAAATTGGTGGACTAATCACTATAAAATCGTTGTTTTCTAGAGAAACGGAGACAACAAAAGTCTCAAACCTCTTTGACGTTCATCATATGTTAGTAAAGAATACAACTATGCATTAAAATAATATTTTCATATTTTTGAATTTTTCTCAAAATCTATGTGTTAACCGCTACGAAAATATTTAATTTTTCGGTATATGCTTTATATAGTGAAGCCTATGATCTTTAGTGCTGTTTTAAAATTTCTAAACACATTCAACATTTCTATTAATGTATATTAAAGTCTCTTTCATGGGACATAGACATCTTTTTAAATCTTATCAATTACTTTAGTAAAACTTCATAATACTTTCTAAATTGGTGGACTAACCACTATAAAATCGCTATTTTCTATAGAAACGGAGACAACAAAAGTTTCAAACCTCTATGACTTTTATCATATGTTAGTGAAGGATGCAACTGTGTATTAAAATAGTATTTTTGAATTTTTGAATTTTTTCAAAATCTATGTGTTAACCGCTACGAAAATATTGAATTTTTGGTAAATTCTCTTTATACTGAAGCCTATGATCTTTAGTATTGTTTTAAAATTTCTAAACACATTCTAAATTTGTATTAATGTATATTAAACTCTTTTTCATGGTACATGGACATCGTTTTAATTTTTTGTCAATTAGTTTAGTAAAACTTTTTAATATTCCATAAACTGGTGGACTAACCACTATAAAATTGTTATTTTCTAGAAAAACGGAGACAACAAAGGTTTCAAACCTCTTTGGCCTTGATCATATGTTAGTGAAGGATGCAACTATGCATTAAAACATAATTTTCATATTTTTGAATTTTTCTCAAAATCTATGTGTTAACCCCCTATGAAAATATTGAATTTTTGGTAAATGTTCTATATACTGAAGCCTATGATCTTTAGTATTGTTTTAAAATTTCTAAACACATTCAACATTTCTATTAATGTATATTAAAGTCTCTTTCATGGGACATAGACATCTTTTTAAATCTTATCAATTACTTTAATATTCATAAACTGGTGGACTAACCACTATAAAATCGCTATTTTCTAGAGAAACGGACACACAAAAGTTCCAAACCTCTTTGACTTTCATCATATGTTAGTGAAAGATGCAACTATGCATTAAAACAGTAATTTCATATTTTTTAATTTTTTTAAAATCTATGTGTTAACACCCCTAAGAAATATTGAATTTTTCAGTAAATGCTCTTTATACCGAAGCCTATGATCTTTAGTGTTGTTTTAAAAATTTTAAACACATTCTACATTTGTATTATTGTATATTAAACTCTCTTTCATGGTACATGGGTATCGTCTTAATTTTTTGTCAATTAATTTTGTAAAACTTCATAATACTCCTTAAATTGGTAGAATAACCACTATAAAATCGCTATTTTTTTGAAAAATGGAGACAACAAAGGTTCCAAACCTCTTTGACCTTCATCATATGTGAGTGAATGATGAAACTATGCATTAAAACAAAATTTTCATATTTTTAAATTTTTCTCAAAATCTATGTGTTAACCCCTACGAAAATATTAATTTTTTTGGTAAATGCTCTATATACTGAAGCCTATGATCTTTTGTGTTGTTTTAAAATTTATAAACACATTTTACATTTGTATTAATGTATATTAAACTCTTTTTTCATGGGATATGGACATCGTTTTAATTTTTTGTATTAATTTAGTAAAACTTCATAATACTCCATAAATTAGTATACTAACCACTATAAAATTGTTGTTTTCTAGAGAAACGGAGACAACAAAAGTTTCAAACATCTTCGACCTTCATCATATGTTAGTGAAAGATGTAACTATGCATTAAAACAGTATTTTCATATTTTTGATTTTTCTCAAAATTTTAACCCGTACAAAAATATTTAATTTTCCGTAAATGCTCTATATACTGAAGCCTATGATCTTTAGTGTTTTTTAAAAATTTCTAAACACATTCTACATTTGTATTATTGTATATTAAGCTCTTTTTCATGGTACATGGGCATCGTTTTAATTTTTTGTCAATTAATTTAGTAAAACTCATAATATTCCATAAATTAGTGGACTAACCACTATAAAATCATTATTTTCTAGAGAAACTGAGACAACAAAGGTTCCAAACTTCTTTGACCTTCATTATATTTTAGTGAATGATGCAACTATACATTAAAACAGTATTTTCATATTTTTGTTTTTTTCTCAAAATTTATGTGTTAACGTATGGATAACGCCTACAATTTAGCACATACGATTTCATTATAAAATTGACAAAAAAATATTGTTATAATGAATGCATAATCTTATTAAGAACCTCGTGGGGGTCGCATGCTTATTCTTCATGATCTTCGCCATAGTTCTACTTTACGACCAGTGTCAAATTGCATCGTCTTTGATTCTCTATCTATGACTATAGTATATGAGTTTTCAAAAAGTCAAAAAATTCACCGCAAATTTTTATACCGATTGGGTATTAATGTTGGAGTAGTGTATTTTGTTACAACTCGGCGTGTTTCGGGTTTAAGATGTCACACCTCATAAATAAAGGGAATAAGGTGATTTCTCATCATTATCTCCCTAATCAACTAAAACATTGTAATTATAATATCTTAAGCGTGACCATTACAAAATACTATATAAAAAGGAACCAAGTAGCTAAGAAAAAAACAGAAAAATGGAAGGCTGGTAACTGATGGTCCCTACTATTCAGCATGATGGGGTAAGAAAGAAATAAACAGAATAGTTGTCGCTAAGAAACGGATCCAAGGTGGGATGTGGTTGGAGAGATTTATAACAGCAATGAAAAGAATAGTTATTAAACAGTTATCTTCTAAATGTTCTTAATTCCTTACTCTGTGGATTTTCTTCACATTATATATGTTTAGATCAGGATCTCCACAGTCTTATAATATAATGGTTTAAGATATTAATCAAAAATCAGAAATTATATATTGAAGAGAAAACTAGAGTTATTATGAAGGTTACATATATTTATATTAATTATACTTGTAAATTATTGGTTATACTGTAGCAATAATTCTCATAAATATCTTAAATTATTGGTTATACTATATATAGCAATCATTCTCAGAAATATCTTAAATATTAAATAGAACTGTTGTCTGTTGCTTGTTCAAAAAAAAACAGAATTCTGTTGAAAAACCTCAGTGTGGAATACATGTGCCACCTCTATAAATAAGTGAATGAGGGGTAGCCTCTCTCAATCAAACCATAACATTTTGTTATAGTCATGATCCTTTATATACTAAACCACAAGTCAGCTTACCAATAAAAATTTGCCACATAATATTTTTACAAAATTAATTAAAATACAATTAAAACAAAATAATATTTAAGAAAGAAACTGTAGCAACAATTTCTTTTGCATGAACCCTAAACCACTAACCACGATTCTCCTCTTTCGACAATATATTTTTCTCTATTTCTATATATTTCTAGAATTTGATTAATGAGTGGCAGCGAAACTCTCAGTTTGTCTAATGTAAATTAAGAAAAGTATGTAATCTCAATACACTAATCAATTCTTTAAAGACGAAAATTCCTCGGCCACAATCGTTTTCTGAGCTCTTTCACATCTTTAGGTGCCAAATCCAGAAACGGATTCGAGTTAGAATGTATGTAGTAGCTGCTTCCGTTGGAGGAGCACGAGGGTAAATGCTTCATCAATTGGTTTTCTCAGCAAAATTTTCAAGGATTCTGATAATGGAACTAGACGAGGCAACAGTACGCAGTAATCGCCGTCTCTGTTAATCGCTTGGAGACAGAGATTTTCATCTCTTTGTGTTTCAGATTCGCGAGGAATGACTGATGCGTTAAAGTAAGAAGCTCAACAAAGAGAATCCATGTATTCACGTCTACATGTAATTTCTTCAATCCTTTGTTTGACACCAAATTGCTTTTTTCTAAGTTTGATTTTTAGTTTCAGGAAACGGTTGCTGTGAGAAAAGCTTCCAAGAGAATTTTTGGACTCGACCTTGCAAGGTGCAATTGATAGCTAAACATAATTTTTGTGGACATTCATTGTTACAAAATTCAAGATTGTTTAATCAATAGTTACGCCACCAACTCTCTTCTTCAGGTTCTTTCATCTTATATATTTTTTCCTACATTTTTGTAAGACATGCATACACAAACTAATATTTCATTATATATTCTATACTCCAACTAGTTAGACTTCGTAAGATTTGCATGTAAAACTAAATATTTACAAAGTATAAACGTAAATGTCGAGCGCAAGCAAGGGATAATTAAAAGAAACAATTTGCAAAGTAATATTTGCCTCTTTCGCTGTTTTCTGCAGATAAGAGTTTTATCAATGATCAAGCCCATATTGGTTAAAAACACCAAAGAAATGATGACAAACTTGGACTTTCCTGAATGCATTAAACTAACTGATTTGGGCTGTTCTTCGGGACAAAACACGTTCTTGTTCATGTCTGAGATCATTAACACAATCAGTATGTTATGTCAAGAACGAAACCAAAACCCGCCGGATATTGATTGTTGTCTGAACGATCTCCCTGGTAATGATTTCAACACGACGTTCAAGTTCATAAGTTTCTTCAACGAAAAGCTCACAAGCAAAACACCATGCTTTGTCTCTGGAGTACCTGGTTCCTTTTACTCAAGGCTCTTCCCTCGCAATAGTCTACATTTCATTCATTCAAATTACAGTCTTCATTACCTCTGAAAGGTATCATAAGTACTTAGAGCATGATTATCTGTTGGGACATTTTTTGGTCCTTAATTTTTTTTTTTTTTTCTGATTTAAAAAAAAAAGAAAAAAAAATTAAATATGAACCAATTACAAACAGTTAGGGACAATCCTTGGGACGTTACTTAATTAGTGACATTTGAACAAAGTTTCTAGCAAAAAGTTGGTGGGTCCCACACCAAAAACACTAAGGATCAATGTTGGGACTACCAATAATGTTGCTCTGAGTTATAACTTTCTACTTTTACTTTTAGCAAAAAAAAACTTTCTACTTTTAGATATCTAAAATTATTTATAGGTACTAAGCTTATGACAATGGAATTTTGGTCTTGTAAGGTTCCGGAAGGACTGGAGAAGAAAAAGATTAGCGTGTACATAACAAGTTCAAGTTCTCAAAGTGATTACAAGGCTTATAAGAATCAATTCCAAAAAGATTTTACGACATTTCTAAGAATGCGCTCTGAAGAGATGATATCTAATGGACGCATGGTTCTCACATTAATCGGCAGAAAGACTCTTGATGATCCATTATACAGGGACTGTTGTCATTTTATGACATTATTATCAGATTCTCTTCGAGACCTAGTTTTCGAGGTAAAATATCAATAGATATCCATTTTTACGTATTTTAAAATATGTTTATGCATGGTTGGTTGGCTTCAATGATTAGGGTCTTGTGAGTGCATCAAAGGCGAATTCGTTCAAGATGCCGTATTATGATCCGACCGACGAAGAAGTTAATGAAATTATTAAAAATGAGGGGTCATTCCAAATAAACGACTTAGAGACACATGCATTTGATCTTGGCCATTGTAAAGGAGAAAGTAGCTTGCAATCATGTGGAGCTAAACCAGGGGAAAAAGAGGCAAATTGCATGAGAGCAGTGAGTGAAAAGATGCTTGTAGCTCACTTCCAGGATGCCATTAATATCGATACAATGTTTCAAAAATATGCACAACTGTTGGATAAACTTGAAGTTACTTAGGCTATAAGTAATAGATATCCTAATGAGTTTAGGAAATATTGTGTTGTGTTTA
>NC_027756.1:53364291-53396051 GCF_000695525.1 Brassica oleracea var. oleracea | reverse complement strand
GGTAAAGAAGTGGATGATCATTTCAATGCTTAATTTATAACAGTAATTTAGTATTCAAAGTTGTTTTCAATTTTCGAAGTGGAATATATTTTATATTTTTAATGATTTAAGAGACTGCGGACTAGGGCCTAGTAGGGAATCTATTACGTCGACTAGGTTTCTTGTTTGGCTCATTATCCTTAACTTCAAATTTTTATATGTTATATTCTGTATGTGAATTAGGGTACACCTTTCTTCCACGCTGGGGACGAGATTTTACGCTCGAAGTCACTTGATCGTGATTCTTACAACTCCGGTGATTGGTTCAGTAGGTTAGATTTCAATGTATGGATTACTTATAGAACCAAAAGGGAAAAACGAACACAGCTGGCCACTATAAGTACCCACTCAATTCATGTATTCAATGTATGGATTACTTATAGAACCATACAACCAATCTTTCAACATATCAGAAGAAAACTCACTGATTCTTCCTCTTCTCCTCACCGCTTCTCAGGCATACCATTGAAAAAGTTCGAGTTCGACAAATACGAGCAACTTTTTTTTGGAACTAATATATTAAATATGCCTGGATTCTGCCTAATGTTTAGCACATATGATTTGGCTGTGATTTCATTATGTAAATTTTTTTTTGAATAAGAATATCATGGGGTTGGCATATTTATTAATCATGATCTTAGCCACAATTCTAATTTACAACCTACGTCATACATGGCCTTTGAATTCTCTATCTATGACTATAGGTGCTATATGATATTTCATAAGTTCACGAAACTCACAATAATCTCTATACTGATTGGGTAAGAATGTTGCAAACAACTCGACGTGTTCACGTTTAAGATATGTCCTATCTTTGCAAATGAAGTGAAGTGAACAAGTCGTCTTCTCCTAACTAACTAAAGCATTATAATTAATAATATTTTAAACGTGACAACAAACCAAATATATATATATATATATATATAGCTAAAAAAAATTTTAGAATCCCACTAAAACATCTTATTCTATTAAAATAGAAGTAATAACTTTTTTCATGTACGATTTTTTTTATTTTGACTATTTTTAGAAATTTTATTAAATGTATTTTATTAAAACTAATAACACATAAAATATTTGAACTACTTTAATCATAATATCTTTTGATATCTTTTTATTTTTTAAAAATAAAAATATATATTTTAAAATAGTCAACAAATCTGTTTGAAAAGATTTTAACAAGATATTATTTTTAAAAAATTATATGTAAATATTTTCACTAATTTCGTAATTAGTTTTGAAATGTTATTATACATTAATATATTCACTTATCGTTTATAAAATAAAAAAATTTGTCATATTTTTATCTTTTATATAATCATAATCAATCGTATTAAAGGAAACTTATTATATTGAGCTAAATATGGTAAACTTATATTAAATTTTAATAAATTTATATATAAATTATTTTCATAAATATAAATATTTTTGTTCAAAAATATAATACATTCGTAAAACTAGTTAGCATTAGCAAACTATATAATACATGTATAAAAATTGACATGTATTTCTTTAAAGCTAATTTAATCAATCATGTTAAAATAAAATTATTATATTGAAATAAAAATGATTAATTTCTATTAAATTGATAAATTTTTAAATTTTACATTTCATAAATATAAAATATTCATGTTAAAAATATAATACAATGACAAAACGACTTAACATTAGCAAACTATATAATACATGTATAAAATTAAGATTTTAATATACAATAATATATTATCTAAAATGAATAAAAAACAATATTGCTAAAAGGAAATCCAACTTTGAAAGGCGGGTCAGAATTTAGCATAAATTAAATACAAAATAATTTTCAAATATGTTGTTACATACATATATTAATTTTTTAATAACTAAATGCAAATACAATTAATAATATAAATATATAATAAGAAGCAATAAATACATATAATGGTTTTAAACAATTGATTAATTACAACATATAAACTATAAAATTATTAAATTTTATATCTGAAATAGTTATATAAACATTTAAATATATGATTAACTTTTTAAATATGTATATTAGTAACGATCTAAAATAATTTTTTACGTATATAAAACTGAAAATAAAATCCGCGCGGTTGCACGGGTGAAGATCTAGTTATAATTACAATTTTAATACTATAACAGGTAACACCAACAAAGAGTTGGTCTAGTGGATAAAATTCTTGGATTATCTAATAGAAATTTAAGAGGCCATGAATTAGATTCCAGTTGAAGTAAATCTTTTCTCCTAGAAATAATTAATTTAAAATGGTTACGCCTCACATTGACACATTCAAAGGCTCGGAACCACAATCAAGCTAATACAAAGAGTTGACAAAAAAAAAAAAAAAAAAGCTAATACAAGTAGCAAAAAAAAAAGATCGAAAGTGTAGGACAGGTTTTAATGGTCCCTACTATTTTAATTACGATCTGCATAATCTAATAATAGAGTGGTCCAAAGATAAAATATCAAAATTTAATTTTTGAAGAGAAATTCATCTTGTTCTTCTGAATTATTGATTATACTATAGCAATCATTCTCAGAAATCTCTTCGCATATTTCGATAGGATTTTATGTAGATACAACTTGGTGTGATTCACATTGAAGACATGTCCCACTTCTATATTTTTACAAAAAAATGCCCCACTTCTATATATAAAGTAAGTGAATGAGGGGTAGCCTCCCTCAAAAAACATATCATATTGTTATAGTTCTCATTTTTAATTGTTTTCTTGAAACAGTTGGCGAAATGAATTCAAGATTCATCCGTTCAATTTCTTCCTCAAGGTTCGTCCCACCAATTCATCTCGACATTACATGATTGTATATGCTAATTTGACATGGATGTGTTCAGATAACTATGTATTTTTCTATACATGTAATCGATGCAGGTGTGATGGGAAGAGCGAAAATGAAATGAATAACGGCGATGAAGAGAGTAGTAAACACCCTCTTGTGAGTATTTTAAGTACGCGTGGAGGAGATGGACACAATAGCTACTCCACCAACTCTCTTCTTCAGGTTCTTTCATCTTCTATATATTTATTTTTCATTTTTTTGTAGGACATGCATACACAAACTAATGTATCATTATATATTATTATTATTGTATACTCGAACTATTTAGACTTCAACATATTTGCTAAATGGCGTAAACTTATTGGTCATGAGTTTGAATCTTGCCATCAACTAAGTTGTTAGAAGAACGAAAATTGTTTAATAAGCCAAAATAATTTTTTTTTCTTTTTTTTGAAACACAAGCCAAAATAAATAAAAAATACAATTAATCATTAACAATGGAAATCTGTAATGAAAATTTTAAAATCCAGTGACAAGGCCCTACTCAGCTGTTTATATGGCTTATGCGATATGCCAGGGTATGGCTAGACAAAAATGAAGCTCCCACAACCCAGATGCCTTCAAAAAATTCTGCTAAATAATTTGCATCTTTCTTTTTTTCTACAGAGAAGAGTATTATCAATGACCAAGCCCATCCTGGTTAAAAACACTATAGAAATGATGACAAACTTGGAATTTCCTGAATGCATTAAACTAGCCGATTTGGGCTGTTCTTCAGGACAAAACACGTTTTTGGTGATGTCTGAAATCGTTAACACAATCAATGTATTATGTCAAGAATGGAACCAAAACCCGCCGGAGATAGACTGTTGTCTGAACGATCTCCCTAATAACGATTTCAACACGACTTTCAAGTTCCTAACCTTCTTCAACGATAAGCTCACAAGCAAAATACCATGCTTTGTCTCTGGAGAACCTGGTTCCTTTTACTCAAGGCTCTTTCCTCGCAAGAGTCTCCATTTCGTTCATTCAAGTTACAGTCTTCATTACCTCTCTAAGGTATCATAAGTACATAGTTCTAATTTTTACTTCTTTTTTAAAAAATTTTGAATGTTAAGTTTTTGTTGAATTTTGAATGTCAAAACTTATTGACATTCAAACTTATAGACATTTTTCTGCTTATAGACATTCAAAATTCTTTGCAAGTACAAAACTTATAACAATGCAATTTTGGTCTTACAAGGTTCCTGACGGACTGGAGAAGAACAAGATGAGTCTGTACATAACAAGCTCAAGTCCTCCAAGTGAATACAATGCTTACATTAATCAATTCGTAAGAGATTTTACGGCATTTCTAAGAATGCGTTCTGAAGAGATGGTATCTAATGGACGCATGGTTCTCACATTAATTGGCAGAAAGACTCTTGATGATCCACGATATAGGGATTGTTGTCATTGGTTGACATTGTTATCCGATTCTCTCTGTGACCTAGTCTACGAGGTAATAAAATTATTATATTTTGTTGATATTTTAATTTACATGGATGGTTAATCCCAGTGACCTATGAGTACTTTTATTAATGATCTTTATATAGGGTCTTGTGAGTGCATCAAAGGTGAATTCGTTCAAAGTACCGTTTTATGATCCGAACGAAGAAGAAGTGAAAGAAATTATTAGAAATGAGGGTTCATTCATGGTAAACGACTTGGAGCCACATGTGTTTGATCTCGGTCTTAGTAAAGAAGAATATGGCTTGCAATCAGATAGAGGTAAAGCAGGGGAAAAAGAAGCTAATTGCATAAGAGCAGTGACTGAAATGATGCTTGTATCTCACTTTGGAGATGCCATTAATATCGATACATTGTTTGAAAAATATGCACATCATGTGTCGCAGCATGCTAGCTGCAAGAACAAAACCTCAGTCAGTCTAGTCGTTTCATTGATTCGGAAATAAAATTTTATTATGTAAACCGTGTGATGTGGCCAAGGTTAAATCCATATAAAAGACCGACAAAAAATAAAATAAAATTTTTGACATATAAACCAAATAAACATTTGTCCGTCAAATGTCAAAAATCAAAAATAGTATTGTAAAAGAATGGACCTAGTATCATTACAATGATGATTATTAGCCTCTCTTTTGATCGGTCTATGGCTTCGAATGGGTAACTTAGATCAAAATATGCAGATCAACAGATAATGCAGATCAAGCAGAGTAAATGCAGATCATGCAGATCAAACTCGTTAACCTAATTTACCAAATTATCATATTTGACATAATGCAATGTTTTGAAAACCGGATCAGATATTGGCTCAATATTGCAACTAATATGATATATAAAAATAAATTTTTTTTTGAAAAATAATATAAAAATATAACGAAAATTAATTTACTTAGATAGATATTAAAAACAATATGAAATTTTTTAAAATTTTCTAATTTTGAAAATTTTTTAACTTGAATTTCAAAAAAATCGAGTTTTAACATCAAGCCAGATAACCAGTTTTAACGAGTTTGACCGATTTATCGGTTTAAATCAAATCCGATTTTTGACATAACTCAAAACCGATTAAAAGCCATGTTTGAAATTGCGTTAGGCGTGAGTCGGGCGGTCGACATTGACCTAGCGAGTAGCACAAAAATTGGAGATTAATTGAAAATTAATCGGAGATTAGTTTTTGTGATTTATATATGTATATAGATATATCTATTAGTTTGGTTGAGATATTCATAATTCGTAATATAGTCTGCCGGGTCAGGTATGTGTTTTATGTGTTAAATGGGTTCGACGATAGGAAAGGACAAAAGCTGGGGTTTTAATGTTTTTTTGCCATTAATGAAGAGAATTGACTAAACTTCATCTTCTTCCTTTCTTATTTTTCAGATGTAAAACCTAGATACGCCGTCTATGGCATTTTTACACTTTTACATTTCTTTTTTTTGCTTTATCTATTGATCATTATCAAAATATCATAGATCTATCGAAAACCTATTGATTTCCAACCAAAAACTTGACAAAAACTGTTTTTTTTTTCAAAGAACCGATTTTATGACCAAATAACTACAAATCGATTCGGTTGCTTGCCGCCTACCGTATCTCCGGCGCAAGCGTTTTTGAACATGGGTTAAAAGAGAGAGTCACCGTCTGACCGGTCCGGTCTGATTTTGAAAATACGGACCCAATGATTAAATATATATATAAATTAAATATCTAAACAAAGATGCAAATTCTTATATATAAAATATTTTTTTATTATAAATACAATGAAATTTTAAACATTATATAAAATTTAATATAATTAAAAAATATAATGAATTTTTTTAAAAAAAAATGTAGAGTATTTTTATTTGTTCATAATATTTTTTTTATAAATCAACTATAAAATATATGTTTTTTCTATTTATCTAAAACTTATATAAGAGTATTTAGTGTAGTTATATGTTCTTATAGCATACAAAATAATGTGTATAAATACCTTTTACAGAAATTATATTAAATATATATGAATATGTCAAGTATATAGATATATAAGTGTTTATGAAAATATTATATAATTTAATAAGTTTATAAATATAAGGAATATATCATTTTATATATTTTTATACAGAATCATCTTAAATTTAATAATATTAAAAGGAAAAGATAAAACCAAAACTTAATATTTAAAAGAATTTTGTGGTTTATGAATGAAAAAGTGAAGTGAATTCGGAAGTGAATATAATGAATTAATAATGTAGACTGATTATTACTCCCTCCGTTTCTATTTGTAAGTAGTTTTACTTAAAAGCACAAATATTTAGGAAGCTGTAATTTGAAAAAAATATATCATTTAATCAATTAATTCAACCAATTATAAAAAACTTAACATTATTTCATTGGTTACACAATATCCAATAAATGATAAGATGCATTGAAATATGTAAATTATTTATATTGTGAAACAAACTCTTTTTGCTGGAACTAATTATATTTGGAAACGGAGGGAGTAATAATTAGTAGAAAAATAATTAGATGTTCATTGCTCCTCTGCATAAATCTCAGCAGTTTTTCTTATTTTTCGCAAATCAATAAATTCTTTTGCATTAATAATCTGCATGCATATTAGACTGCATATTAAATGATCTGCCATTTAAATGTTGAATTGCAAACAAATGTAGTTTAATCTGCATATTTATTAATATGTGTTCTTCCTGCATTTATTCCCCGTCCCATTCAAAAAAAGTATCATCACAATGATGATTCTTATCCTCTCTTTTGATCTGTCTATATTGTCCAACAGGAAGTAATCACTATAGAGATTTGTCACCTTCTTTGGGTTGTCAATGTCTTGTTGCTCAAAAGCATTGTAGAGAAGAACATAATAATGGAGAAGCCACATGGTACCGATTATGGCCTAGGGATACACTCACGTTCCCAATTTTGGAGATAGGGCGCGAACAGCTTTATGTTTTTATACATTAAAAAAAAAAACTTTATGTTTCTTTTCATATTGCAGGAATTGTTTTTTTTTTTTTTTTTGAGAAGATTATAGAAATCAAGCTTATAATTATAGTTCAACAAATTTTTCTTTTATAATTAGGAAGTTCTAAAACCTTTAGTCTATACTTTTCTTATAAGAAGAAGGCACTAACAACAAGGATCTAATACTAACTGAAAATAATTGTGGTGGATCCATAACTTTCCTTAATCATATCTTAAGAAGGCAAAATGTCGAAGCTTTCGTTGAACCCACCAAATTGGTACGGTGCTAGTACCTGTGTGAAAAAAAAAACGGTGGAATTCAGGGTCAAACACCACAAATTTCTTCAAAGATCGAAAGAAAACAAAAAAAAACCTAGAAAATCTGAATAGATAAAGAATCTAAAATAGGTGATACCCAACAGTTGCGATTAGGGATTGATCTTCAGCACCGTCACTCTTATCTTTATACCAATCGTTGAAAAGGAAAATGGAAAGATCATAGGGTTAAATTTATATATTAATCAATTTAATGAGTATGAAACAGTTGTGAATTTGCAGAATAGGAGGCGAAGAGATTCGTGGTCAAAGAAAAAAGTGACGTATCATATTTCGTCTTTGATTTCATTTAGCTTGAAGTGATAGTGCGAGCAATGGATTCGAGATTCATCAACACCAATCCTTATTCGAGGTTTGTCTCTCCTATTCATCTTCTATCCTAGTCCAACAGTTGATGTTAAGTACTTGGGAAAATTATAGTCAATTGATCTTGTAAATAACTATGAAAGAATTATTTGTCTTTCTTTTTTTGGCAATTCTCTCGAATAGTTTTTTTTTAATTTCTTGTCACAAAAATAATTCAGATCAAATTTTTAAATATTAATGTTGATTTTCCTTGAAACAAATATATTTGTTGGTTAGAAAAAACACGAAAATATGTGTTGGCATTGTTTCTGATAGAATAATATTTTGATATAATTCAAAGGATTGTATGCAAATAAGTCGTTTGGACTTTGGAGATGGAGTATATATTGTTTTTGGTTAAAGAAAAAACTAAATGCAATTTGCTAGTAAAATTTATTGGATAGCATAGAAACTGCTACTTTCACGTGAACGTTAACACATCATTCGTCTTTTCGCGTGCCACTTATCTAAATGTAGATCACATAATCGTTTGATCTCATATGAGATTTTGAACCCACAACTAGGCCAGGGCATGGGGGATACTGATCACAGCACATTTGCATTAACATTAACATTATCTTTGTCTAGATAACTCTAAGAACAAACGATTAAAGAGTTGGCATCCTTTTAAAAAAAAAGAGTTGACATCCCAACGTCATTTTTCTGTAGATACGGATAGGAAATCTCATTTAAACATTGGAGATATCACGTAGGAGTATTAAAAAATATTTTCTTTCTTTCTCGATAATGATATGTCATCAAGTTTCCCCTTCTATAAAATATCTAATTGCTTTTCCAGCTCTTTTTTTTACAACACTAAAGTGTAATAATTATCTATTTATAAGTCTTAAGATAACGTATCGATTAGTGCAAATATATACATTAAATTTATCCACACCAATCCTTCTTCTTTTAACGTACGATTCATCTTCAATGGGTGTGCATGTATATCAAACATGCAGCTGTGATTGTAAGAGTGATAATGAGAAGTCTAATGGCGATGACAAGAGAAGTAGTGAATACTCTTTTGTGAGTGCTCTTAGTATGAGCGGAGGAGATGGAGACAACAGTTACTCTACCAATTCTCTTCTTCAGGTTCTTCCAACTGATGTACTTCAAACATTTCTTTTACCAATTTCTTGATTTTCTTTTTATTTTTACAGAGAAAAGTTTTATCAATGGCCATGCCTATGTTGGTCAAAAATACCAAAGAAATGACCACAAACTTGGACCTTCCTAATTCATTTTTTTTTTTTTGTCACACGGACCTTCCTAATTCATTAAAGTAGCCGATTTGGGCTGTTCTTCGGGTGAAAACACAATTTTGTCGATGTCTGAGATCATCAACACAATCTATGTGTTACGCCAAGAATATAATCAAACCCCACCGGAGATAGATTGTTGTTTGAACGATCTCCCTAATAACGATTTCAACACAACTTTCAAGTTCATACCTTCCTTCAACAAGAAGCTCATAAGAGAAGGATGTTGTTTTGTCTCTGGAGTCCCTGGTTCCTTTTACTCAAGGATCTTCCCTTGGAATAGTCTTCATTTCATACATTCAATTTACAGTATTCATTATCTCTCTAAGGTACTATATATAAGTACTTAGTTATAACTTTCCACTTATAGACATTTTAAATCTTTACAAGTGCAAAGCTTATAACAATGAAACTTTGGACGTGTAACAAGTTCAAGTCCTGTAAAGTGAATACAAGGCTTACTTGAATCAATTCCAAAAAGACTTTATGACATTTCTAAGAATGCGGTCTGACGAGATGGTATCTAGTGGACGCATGGTTCTCAAATTACTCGGCAGAAACACTATAAATGATCCATTTGTACAGAGATTGTTGTCATTATTTGACATTGTTATCAGATTCTCTCCGCGACCTAGTTTTCGAGGTAAATATCATAAAATATCATTTTTATATATTTTAAATATGTTCACCTGGCTTCAATGATTCGCTTTCATCGTGATCTTTGTATATGGTTTTGTGAGTGCATCAAAGGTGAGTTCGTTCAAGATGCCGTTTTATGATCCAACCGAAGAAGAAGTGAAAAAAATTATTAGAAATGAGGGTTCATTCATGATAAATGACTTGGAGACGCATGCATTAAATTTCGGCCACAGTAACAAAGAAAGTAGCTCGCAATCATATAAAGCTAATTTTGTTCAAAAAAAAAATCATATAAAGCTAACCCAGAGAAACAAGAGGCTAATATTATAGTTTGACCTATGCCAAGGTTGATATTTTGCGTGAGAGCCTTAATTCAATTGACCTATGCCAAGGTTGATATTATAGTTTTTGAAGCCCATCAAGCAAGGATTACAGAGGCCCAGCATGTGAACCTGAACAAAATATCTATTTTTTACCAAAAAGAAAAAAAGAACAAAATATCTATTAATAACATATCATATACATCATTGATAAATTATGAAAAAGCCGTCCAGAAATATTTAAATCATACAGCCATTTTCGTAATTTTCATATTACTATGGCTGAAATCAGTCAGGGTGTGATTGGTATTTAGTGGAGTAAAATGATGGAATAAAAGTGAAAAAGGGAGGTAAAAGAAAAACAAAACCCAGAGTAATATTTTCTCTCTATATAGTGGTAGAGTAGTTTACTCCATTTTCATTCTCTTTTGGTTTTGATGGGTTGAAAATAAATTTCACCTGATTGGTTAAAATATAGAATAACTGAACTGAAATATTCTTAACTCTAATTTTAATATCGACTTAAGTACATTCCAGTCACAGTCTTACATAGGGAGAAATTGATCGAGAATAGATTCATCATTCATATGTGACTTATGTTTTATATGACTTATGTGTAACTCTTTTAGTGTGTCATCGGTAGATAATTTATATATATATGTATATATACATATTTAATTAAAAAATCATATAATTCATATATATGTACATATATTTAAATAACATGTCGGATATCTATTTTTAAAATATTAGTATTTATGATTTGTTTCGTTTTTAAAGGAAATTAAATTTAGTATTTGCTTTAATTTGTAAAATAATGGATATTCATATTTTTGTATCAAATCGAAACAAATAAAAAATCGAACCAAATTTTACCAATATTTATCCATTATATTACTCTGGTTTCAATTTTTTATTATTTTTATTATATTATTTATTCTATTTTCTCTATATAAGACCTTGATTAACCATAGCTTGTTAACTGGGGTTCTTAGATTCAGCTAAAAGACGGTTCTTAACTTTTTTTAGATTTTAACTGTGAAAAGTTATGAACCGTCTTTTAAATAAGAGATATAAGAGTTGTTTCTTAGTCTAAAAATGTAAAAAAATGAAAACACAAAAAAATATTAAATCATGAATTAATAACTTGGCTAAGAGACGAGGTTAATCATGCAACAGTTGAGTTGTGTATTTTGCAACAGCTCACCCTGTGTCACGTTTATGATATATGTCCCACCTCAATAGTGACAAATTGTCGGCACTCTAAACGACGGAAATATTGTAATAATACTATAACAAGGTGCTAGAAGGAAGCAAACCAAAAAGGCGATCAATCTATATTTAAAATGATATATATATAGAACAATATTTAGATTCATCCCTATGATAAATGGTTAGATTCACCGCACTTTTCATAACCAATCAAAATACTATATAGGAATAGTTTAAGAAAACAATAAAAATAAAAAAATAAATAGCTGGAAAAAAAATAACACTGATATTAATAAGCGCCATCGGCAAAATTTTAAATTCTAAAAATCTAAACTCTAAAACCATAAGCCATAAATCTAAAACACTATCATAAACCCCAATCCTAAAATCTAAATCCTAAATCTTAAACCCTAAACCCAAACTCTACACAATAAACCCTAAATCGTAAAATCTAAACCCTAAAGCCTAAACCCAAAACTCTAAACCTAAAACTCTAAATCATAAAATCTAAACCCAAAATCCTATACTCTAAACCCAAAACTTTAAATCTTAAACCCAAACCCTAAATCATAAATCCTAAATCCTAAACTCTAAACCCAAAACTTTAAATCTTAAACCCAAACCCTAAATCATAAATCCTAAATCCTAAACTCTAAACCCAAAACTTTAAATCTTAAACCCAAATCTTAAATCATAAACCCTAAACCCAAACCTCTAAACCGTAAACCTTAATCTTATTAACTAGCAGATGGGTTTACGATTTAGAGGTTTGGGTTTAGGGTTTAGGATTCAGAGTTTAGGGTTTAGGATTTGAAGTTTTGGGTTTAGAGTTTAGGATTTTAATTTAGGGTTTAGGATTTAGGATTTAGGATTTAGATTTTAGGGTTTATGGTTTAGAGTTTTGGGTTTAGGGTTTAGATTTTAGGATTTAAGGTTTATTGTTTAGAGTTTGGGTTTAAGGTTTGAGATTTATGGTTTAGATTTTAGGATTGAGATTTATTGTTTAGTGTTTCAGATTTAGGATTTATGGTTTTAAAGTTTAGGTTTTTAGATGGCGTTAATTAATGTCGGTGTTGTTGTTTTTTCAGCTATTTTTTTTATTTTTATTGTCTTTTTTAACTATTCCTACATGACATTTTGATTGGTTATGAAAAGTGTGGTGAATTTAATCATTCACCACAGGGATGAACGTAAGTATTGTTCATATATATATACATGTTATGTTACAAAAATGTATATTTCTTCCGTTTCAAAATATATGATATCTAAGATAGTTTTTGATATTTCAAAATGTTTGATATTTTTCATATTTCTAGATAATTTTAAACTGTATAAAAAATGTGTACATAATGCTATTTTATATTCTATTTTGTAATTAGATGAATAATTTTAAACATAATGATAGATTTTAGATAAAAATAATTTTGTATTAGACTAAAACATCGTACATTTCGAAACAAATGAATTATTATAAAGGCAACAAGTAGCAAAAAAAAATATACTGAAAATTTATGGCAGCTTTTTGATGGCTATGCTATCCAATCATGATTAGGTAAAAAAAGTTATAATAGCATGATTAATCCGGAGTTCTTAGAATGAGATTATAAACGGAATTTAAGAAACTGTTTCTTAACTTTTAACTAAAAAAACTAAGAACTTTAAGAACTGGTTCTTAGTTTTTTTAGTTAAAAGTCAAGAAACAGTTTTTTAACCTCCGCTAATAACCTCACTCTAAAAACTCCGAGTTAATCATGGTATAACAGTTTGTAATGGCATCTCCAACTCTACTCTATTTTTCACTTTAAAATAGAGTTTAGAGTAAAAATGATCTAACGGTACTCTATTTTTCATTTAATAATAGGGTAAAAAATAGGTTTAGTGCAAATATAAAATAATTTGTTTATTTTTTGTTCATCATTCTATTTTTTATTCTAAAATAGATTAGAATTCAATTCTACTATAGAATTACTTTATTTTCTATTTTGAAGCAAAAATGGAGTAAACCATTGGAGATCCAATGGTACAGGTGGTTTGGCGAGATTCATACCGGCGATCAAGAAAATAATTATTACCCTTTTGAGAATCAAAGCAGTATGAATGGTCGAGATGGGTACAAAAGCTACTCCACCAATGATCTTCTTAATGTTCTCCCATGTGCTAGACATATCTCATTTGCGGCATACCTACTACACAAGTTTTTTTTTGAAGGAAAAAAGAGTTAAACCCGAGTATATTAAAGACACAAACCTAACTTCCGGATAGAGGTATAGCCTACGGATAGACCCTCTCCTGAGCATTCAAATGCAGAAAGCAATAACTCATACCGGTGTGATCAGCAGGGTTCGAACCAGGGTTCGCCGTATTGGTATATTCTCTCAAGCGCCACTGGTTACCTACTACACAAGTTAACGCTTCAAATATTATGCATATAAGATTAGGATCTGCATAATCTAATAATATGTAATCATTCTGTAGCTATCATTCTCATAAATCTCTAGAGATTTAGATAGAATTTTGTATATCAGTAAAAATCAGTAGGTATATCCATCTATAGCAATCATTCTCAGAAATCTCTAGAGATTTAGATAGAATTTCGTGTTGAAACAACGTGGTGTGTTTCATATTGAAGATGACATGTCCCACATTCAATATATAAATTGAATGATGGGGATAAAGTAGCTAATGACACAGAAACTATAAAACGGTTCTTTGTTTTATTTCTTTCTTTTCTTTCTTCTTATTGTTGTGTTGAACAACTTACATTAGTCTCCCCTTATATAGGTAATAGAAACTTCTTATCTTTTCCTATTACAAGTTAATCTAGGAATCTTAGTCTTTATCCAAAACCTTTAAGTTATTCTTCTTTCCTTTATGGATAACTTGAATCTTAAGCTATCTCTTGAAGCTTATCCAACAATTAGTGTGTTGTTTTTTTATCTTGACATTATTGGAGTTGTTGCGGGAAGTTTTCATATTGCATAAGTTGGACGTTACAGAACTTTTCTAATTTGGAAATAAGTGCGTATGATATACATATATATCCTCCACAACACACAAAAATATTCGCTACCTACACTATGCTTTCAGACTATTTATATGATGGATGGATCATGGACTCTTGATACATTTTTTTGTGTGGTTATGGCCATTTAGAAAAAAATATTGGGTACGATTCAACTTATGGGCATAAAGAATGAGAAAAAGAAAGTATCTTGATCATCTCTTTGAAACTTATTCCAAGAATCTCATATTGATGATAGCAGACTCAAGAGTGTGGCCAAGCTTTTCAGCAGAGTTGAAAGAGTTACTTGTTCTAAAAGAAGATTTCAAGACTATTTTACAGAAATTGTATTTTGTTGGTTGTTTTATTCCAATATAGTTATCTGGATCATTTCAAATTTGAGTAGTAGAATAATGTTTTGATGTTAAAAAAAATATACTTAGGTTAAATATTCATTAGGTTTTGAAAAGTTCACTATATACATCGATTTATACACGTTGAGATCATACATTCCGTACATACATTATGTTAATAGTTAAACCACGAAAGAAAAAGGTTAAACCATGACATCCACAACAACAACCGTACCCGCTTAGCCTCCACAGCCGCCGCACCCTCCACAACCACCACCGTCTCCTCTTCCATCTCCGCCTCCACCATCATCACATCCACAACAACAGCCGCCCCCACCGCCAGAATCTGCGATGATCACAGCCGCAGCTACCGTAGTAGCTGTAGTGGAAACATTCCTTGTCAAAACAACAAGTCCTCCATCTTTTGATCCCGTTTGACCCATTTCCAAATCTCGCGACTGAGACACTATAGGCCTTTGCTTTCTGTGTTTGAGGACACAACATAAGACAAGAGACGGCAAAACAATACCGGCACATACTATAATAATGACAATTACAAAAGTATCCATTAAATTTTTTTCTGTAGGTAAATTGATATAAAAAATGCGATAGTAGTGTCCTTTTTTATATAGAAGTTTATGCTGTACTCCTGTCTATTCTATTAAAATAGCAGCATGACCTATTGATAAATATTATGTCCAATTATTATTTGTTATTTTTCCATGTTATCTACTGATTTATATATAACTGTATCTATTTACATCAAAACAAAGTCAAGCCACGTTATATTTTTTTCTACCAAAAACAGTGACCACATTCTCTTTCCAAACACTTTTTATTTTCATCAATTAATTATCACTAACAAACAAAAATTATGACCACGACACTTAATTCCAGAACCATGACAGGATTATGATCAAACTAAACTGACCCTGGAATCTATTCCCATTTATGTTCGGTTGATCATATGTACCGATGGCTCTAGCTTGGCGTTGTGGTTGTCTAGGTCGAAGGTTGGCAGCTCCTTGACCAATGGCCTCTCCTTCTTGAGGCTGATTCTGATGTTGTTCCATCATAAATCCCAATCTGTGTAGGTGAGCCTGTTGCTCTTCTTCTCTTCTTCTCCTTGCGATCTGCCTTTCAAGTGCTTTAATGTCTTCAACTGGTGGAACTAGGTTTGTTGGGCCTCTGCTCCTCAAGTTCATGCACCTGAGATACAAAATTGCTAGGATAGAGTATCAGTAACTAGATATAATAAAAGTAAGACTTAGTCTCAAGTAAGGGCCAAATCTCAATGTCACAATCAGACTAGGATTGGCAACGGCGCCAATTTGATAATAGGGTTTTTTGCCTATTGCAAATGTTGTAGTATAGTGGGGTGAATGTCGAACCAGTCCTAGTGATGTGAATCAGTGAGAATACAAGTCATTTCTTAAGCTAAGTAGATTCAATAGTGGTGAGTGTGTGACAAGTAACAATAGCAAACAGAGCAATACAACAAGGTTTTAATCAATTTAAACAAGTGAATCCATGGGTATTGGGAATTGACTTCAAGTAACTAAGATCCAATCTAGGTGACAAGCTTTCAATCAAAGTAATCTCTTAAGTCTAAACATAATTTTAGACAAGTCCTATGTCTAGGTAAATGTCCATTTGCTTAGAAATCATTAAACATCAAATGTCTTTGGCTTAATTCAATCAAGCAATCTTTAAGTTCAAGTTTAATAACTATCTAGCAATTTTAACATCAAGTGTCCTTGGCTAATCTCACTAGAGCTTAGTTGAGTTGATTCAAACACTTCATCTAATCATGTCTGATGAGAAGTGTTTAGAAATCAGGTTTAGAGTGATCAAGACTAAACAAGCATTAAAAATACTCAACAAGCAAGTTCATACAAGGATCTAATACAATAACACCATAGATCTTCACTAAGTTACTCTAATCTCCCTAACCCATGAATTCTTAAGGAAACTACTCACTAATCTCCATGAAAACACTTAATCTCATAATAGATTGAAGCATATTCAAGTAGATACAACAGAGAATAAAGATAAACAAGGATTAAACAAGCAAATTCAAGAGAATAAGAAGAAAAGAAACTAAAGATTCAAGCTTTCTCTCTCAAGAGTTCTTGTGTTCTTCATAAAAAAGTAGATAGATCCCCCATTATTGTCTGAAAAGTAGTTATATATTACTAAAACTCGAGCTGGGGTTGACCCATAAAAACAGATATTTTTCTCCGTAGTGACCATAAAAGGTCGCTACCAGAGGTCACTACGCCTGTAGCGACCTGAAATGCCCGCTACGGGTGGCCGCTAGGACACTTAGACGATTTTTTCGCATTCTTGAACTCATAGCGACCTCATTATGCCGCTACGGAAGACCGCTACAGAAAGCGCTTCAACTATAGCGGTCTCTCTAACCCGCTACACACTCCCGCTACGGTACTTAGGCGCCTCAGCTCTATCTTCTGTAGCGACCATCTTTTGCCGCTACGCCTGGCCGCTAGGAATGTCATATTGATATGTGTGTAGTATTTTGATCATAAATCCCTCAATACAGCTCCAAACGACTTGAAACCACCTCCATTGTAAAGCTAACTCAATTTCCAGTGTCTCCACA
This sequence comes from Brassica oleracea var. oleracea, assembly GCF_000695525.1. Lineage (NCBI taxonomy): Eukaryota > Viridiplantae > Streptophyta > Magnoliopsida > Brassicales > Brassicaceae > Brassica > Brassica oleracea. The sequence continues at coordinate 53,378,669 of NC_027756.1, read as the reverse complement.
AATTTTGAGCTTCAGAAGAGATCTTTAAGGCCTTCATCCGTGTTCATCTTTCACTCTTTGGACTCAAAATCCCTCCAATGGTCTTCTAACTCATCCATGGTGCTCTCCAACACCTGATATGTACAAATGCAATGATATGCAACCTAAATGTGCCTAAATGATACTCTAAATGACCAAACCATGCAAGAATAAGAAGTTAAAAACATGTAAATTCACAAGATATCATGTCTTCATCGTCGGTTCCTGGCTCCATAGCTTCCCATGCCTTGTGCACGCGTAGGAGTGCTTTCATCTTCATCACCCATACCGTGTAGTTTGATGTGTTTAACATCGGACACACCACTGCACTAGGAACTGATTTCTTCATCTTTACTACTGCCTTTGAATCTGTTATAGCTTTTGGGTCTGCCATCGTTTCTGTATCCAAGCTCTATGTGATCGAGATAAACCACAAGCTCTGATACCAAATAAAGTAGCTAATGACACAGAAACTATAAAACGGTTCTTTGTTTTATTTCTTTCTTTTCTTTCTTCTTATTGTTGTGTTGAACAACTTACATTAGTCTCCCCTTATATAGGTAATAGAAACTTCTTATCTTTTCCTATTACAAGTTAATCTAGGAATCTTAGTCTTTATCCAAAAACTTTAAGTTATTCTTCTTTCCTTTATGGATAACTTGAATCTTAAGCTATCTCTTGAAGCTTATCCAACAGGGGAGCCTCCCTCAAGAAACATATCATATTTTTATAGTTCTTAATTTTCAACAATTTTCTTTAAACAGTGCGAAATGAATTCAAGATTCACCCGTTCGATTTCTTCCTCAAGGTCCTTCTCACCAATTCATCTTCACATTACATGAGTGTATATGCTAATTTGACATAGATGTATGCATTTATCTACGTTTTTGTATACATGCGATCACATGCAGGTGTGATGGGAAGAGTGAAACTGAGATGAACAAAGGCGGTCAGGAGGGTAGTCAATACCCTTTTGTGAGTATTTTAAGTATGAGTGGAGGATATGGACACAATAGCTACTCCACCAACTCTCTTCTTCAGGTTCTTTCATCTTCTATATACATTTTTTTTTATTTTTTTGTAGGACATGCATACACAAACTAATGTATCATTATATATTATATATATTCTTACTCAAACTATTTTGACTTCAACATATTTGCGTCTTTCTTTGTTATATGCAGAGAAGAGTTTTATCAATGACCAAACCCATCCTGGTTAAAAACACTAAAGAAATGATGAGAAACTTGGACTTTCCTGAGTGCATTAAACTAGCCGATTTGGGATGTTCTTCGGGACAAAACACGTTCATGGTCATGTCTGATATCGTCAACACAATCAATACGTACGTTGTGTGAAGAAAGCAGCAAAAAACCTCCAGAGATAGATTGTTGTCTCAACGATCTCTCTGGTAATGATTTCAACACGACGTTCAAGTTCATGACTTTCTTCAAAGATATGCTCACAACCAAAATACCATGCTTTGTCTCTGGAGTACCTGGTTCCTTTCACTCAAATTTTGTCTTTGACGGATATTAAATATTAATATTTTCTTTTATTTGTAAAATAACGGATATTTAGACTTTTCGAATCTTTCGATTAATAAATCAAATCAAATTTTACTATTAGCTGATTTCAATATTTTATTTTCACATTATATTATTTACTTTCTGATTTATTCTATTTTCTATATATCAATTACTCTCATTTACGCTCACAGAAATCAATCACACTCGACAAATCTCTACACTGATTGGGTAAGAATGTTGGAGTAGTGTATTTTGCAACAGCTCACCTGTTTCACTTTTATGATATTTGTCCTGCCTCGATAAAGTGGTGACAAATTCTCGGCAACCTAAATGACTAAAATACTAATTGTTCAAGAAAAATAGCTTGTGTTAAAAAAAAAAGGTGCTAGAAAGGAAGCAAACCAAAAAGGCAATCAATCTATATTTAAATGATATATACTTCATCCGCTTCAAAATGTATAATGTTTAAGATAGTTTTTGATGTTTCAAATTGTTTAATATTTTTATGTTTGTAAATTTTAAATTTTATCAAAAATTGGTGTAGGTAATAATATTTTTAAAATCTATTTTGTAATTAGTTGAATAATTTTAAATTATATTTGAATGGTAGTTTTTAAATATTTTTTTAATAGTTGTATATTAGACTAAAACATCATACATTTTGATACAGATGAAGTATTAGAAAGACAACAAGTAGCAAAGAAAAACAAAATATTGAAAATGTACGGCAGCTTTTTGATGGCCCCTACTATTCAGCATGATTCAGTAAAAAACATATAACAGTTTGTAACTAGAAAATAAATTCAACAGGCAGGTGTGATGGTGAGATTCATACCGGCGATCAAGAAATTATTATTACCCTTTTGAGAATACTCAAAGCGGTATGAATGGTGGAGATGGGGGACAAGTCAACAGTTACTCCACCAATGATCTTCTTGATGTTCTTCCATGTGCTAGACATCGCCTTTGCGGCATACATACTAACACAAGTTCACTTCAAATATTATGTATATATAAGTTTAGGATCTGTATAATCTAATAATACAATGGTTCAAGATAAAAACAAAAATCAGTAGGTATATTCATCTTCTATAGCAATCATTCTCAGAAGTCTCTAGAGATTTGGATAGGATTTTGTGTTGAAACAACTTGGTCTATTTAACATTGATGACGACATATCCCACAACCAATAAATAAATTGATTGAGGATAGCCTCCCTCAAAAAACATATCATATTGCTATAGTTCTCATTTTTCAATAATTTTCTTCAAACAGTGCGCGAAATGAATTCAAGATTCACCCGTTCGATTTCTCCCTCAGGGTCCTTCTCACCGATTCATCTTCACGTTACATGATTGTATATGCTAATTTGACATAGATTATGCATTTGTCTATGGCTCTGAATGGTGCGGGACAAACGGTACAACTGCGGTGCAGTTTTAACAATTATAAAAACGTATAGATATACAGTATATGTAAAGATTTTTGTTATTGTTCACTGGAGGGCGGATTAAAACATTTGAAGCCTATGTATGTGTCTATACATGCCATCCATGCAGGTGTGATGGGAAGAGTTAATACGAGATGAATAAAGGCGATGAGGAGGAGAGTAGTAAATACCCTTTAGTGAGTATTTTAAGTATGAGTGGAGGAGATGGACACAAGATGAGTGTGTACCTAACCAGTTCAAGTCCTCTAAGTGAACACAAGGCTTACTTGAATCAATTCCAGACAGATTTTAAGACGTTTCTAAGAATGCGTTCTGAAGAAATGGTATCTAGTGGACACATGGTTCTCACATTAATCGGCAGAAAGACTCTTGATGATCCATTGCATAGGGATTGCTGTCACTGGTTGACATTGTTATCCGATTCTCTTTGTGACCTAGTCTTCGAGGTAAGAAAATCATTAGATATCACATTTGTTGATATTTTATTGTACCAAAATGGTTATTCTAAATGATATATACTTTTATCATGATCTTTGTATAGGCTCTTGTGAGTGCATCAAAGGTGAGTTCGTTCAAGGTGCCGTTTTATGATCCTAACGGAGAAGAAGTAAAAGAAATTATTAGAAACTAGTATTATCACCCCGTGCTAAACACGGATCAGTTTTTGCTTGCATTTAAATAATCTTGTTTATAAATTCTAACATTTTATTTGATCAAAGCTAAACATTATTCTGGTCACATTCTAGAGCTGGATAAAATGGACACCTATAATTAGAAGTGTTGCATCCAAATAACAGTTAGAATTTATAAAGGGTTAAAACACCTATTGTAATTTTTTCGAATAGAGATAATAATTTTTATAAAGCATTTAAATATAGTTAAAAAATTTGACATTTCATTCATTCAATTTTATTTCTATTTTTTATATATAAGTCTTCTTTTAAATATCAATCTAATTATTTTAGATATAATAAACAGTGAACCAACAATAAATTATGAAAACCATTAAAATTTTATTGAAAAAAATAGTATATCAATGCAGTAGAAAGATAAATGGCAAACTAACTTTTTAAAAGAATATGCATTTAGGATATTTTGTTTGAACTTACATTTTAGGATTCTTTTCACTTTCCTCTTCCTCTACCGTCGTCAACACAACTTGGAACTTCAAAGATAAAAAAGAAAACATGCATAAAATTGTCACTTTGTATATAATACTCATAAACAGATTTGTAAAACAGTCGAATAAATTTGTATATAATAGATTACGACATACTGATCTTTTTCTTTTGAAGAATTGAGTTTTGAAATAGGAGTATACTTAAGACCCATCTTCAACCTTAACCCTGAATGTAAAAAGAATTAAAGAGCTTAAAATTGAGGAGGAAAAAAGTAAATACTGCATGAATAAACGCAATTCATAAGTTTGAATGGATTTCTTACTACAGTCAAGCATAAAAAAAAAAGACTGAAGAAGAAAAGAGAGATATTCAGTTACAAAAAAAATAAGAAGAACTTTTGAAATACGCAGTCATAGAATTACATCGTACAAATATATAATAAATAGTCAAATATAGGTAGTTAGTAGTGGTGATCGTGGATTTGTAGAAAGAATAACCGATGGCAAACTGGAGTGATTTTTTTCTTTTTTGATTTTGTCTAGTAACTATTAGATTGATGTCATTTTATGTGTTTTCCTTAATTTAAATTAGTTTTATTTTTTTAATTATCTGGCAAAATCTGATTGGTTGAGGGATTTATGATTTAGTATATAGAGGATGAGGGTTCATTCATGGTAAACGACTTGGAGACACACATATTTGATCTCGGTCTAAGCAACGAAGAATATGGCTTGCAATCAGATAGAGCAAAAGCAGGGGGAAAAGAAGCTATTTGCATCAGAGCAGTGACTGAAACAATGCTTGTAGCTCACTTTGGAGATGCCATTAATATCGATACATTATATTGTTTGAAAAATATACATGATAGCTGCAAGAACAAAACGTCTATCAGTCTAGTCGTTTCACTGATTCGGAAATAAAATTTAATAATTTATAATCCGTGTGACGTGCCAGGTTTAGATCCATATAAAATACCGACAAAAATCAATATAAAACAAACTTTTTGAAATATAAACACTTGACTAAGACCTACATAGTGCATTTTCTATTATAAAATTTAAAAGATAAAAAATCCATATATATTTTTTTAAAAAATCATATAAATCATTCGATTTCATTCTTTCTTTCTTTATTTTAAAATGTTTCAAAAAAAAAGATACACACTTGTGATTCGAACACTGATAAATGACGTGACTTGAAATGATTCATACAGACAATTTTTTTGGGACATGTCACATGTAACATGTGGGAAATTGAAAAAAAATCCACAACCCTTTTTTTGTTAAAATAACTTTCATTTAATCACTATACGGTGTATATACAAAGAGACATTTTATCAAGTCAATTCCACCTCTATAAATAAAGTGTGCTAGGACATAGCCTTCTTATACAACATAACGTGTAATAGCTATCGTCCTTAATTTCAGTTCTTGAGCTAGCTTAAAGTGATAGTGCGAGCAATGCATTCAAGATTCATCAACACCAATCCTTATTCGAGGTTTGTCCCTTCCATAATTCCATTCATCTTCAATCCTGGTCCAACAGTCAAGTAGGTATTGTAAAGTACTTGGGAAAACTAGTCAATTGATCTTGCAAATAACCATGAAGATTTTTGCTGTGTTTCTTTTTTTTTTTCTATTCAAACATCACAATAAAAATCATCTGTTTTACAGTTGTTTAGGATCAATCTTATGCAGATGTGAAGTTTCGGAATAATTCATCAAAAATTTGGTCAGTGTTTTGATGATAATGGTATTTCAGATAAAAAAAACTTCTATATTTGTTGGTATATCTAGACAGAAGTTTAATAAACAAGAAAATATGTTTTAGCAATATTTCTGATATATAATTCAAAGGATTTTATGCAAATAAGTCGTATGGAGATATTGTTTTTTGGTAAAAAAAAAAAAACTTTTTTCAGTTTGCTTGTAAAAATTATTCGATAAACAGAGAAACTGATAATTCTACGCGAACATTAACACATGGCTCGTCTCTTTTCGCGTGCCACTTATCTAAATGTAGATCACATATTCGTGTGCTCTCATATGAGAGTACGAACCCACAACAAGGACAGGGCATGGGGGATACTGATCACTGAAACCATCAACTAGTGTCACAGCACCCTTGCATTAAAATTGTCTTTATCTAGAAGCTTTCTACAGTGCATTAGTCCAGATAACTCTAAGAAGAAACGATTCCCAACTTTCACCTAGAAAATCTCCTTGCGCGTTATACCCCCAAATATCCTCCCAAACCTAACTCTTAGCGACTCCGCCGTCACGACCTCCGCTTGCCTCTCCGGCGCCAATCGGCGTTGCGAGAGGGCCCCGGCCTACTGCTCCCACCTTGTCCATATTCTTCTCCGGCGTGGTTGATGTTGGTGAGTGACTCTGCACTTGGTTTTCTTCGGCGTGCTCCGTCGAAGGTTTGAGATGTGCTTCGAGTTCTGGAGCCCTAGCGACTGCTCCATCTCTCTGAACCTCTCTTAGCCAGGTTATGTGTCGCCTCTGCCAGCTTCTGTGTTATCTCATCGGTGTGGTTCCTTAACGTCGCTTTGTGGCTATCTCCGTCAAAGGCTATCTCGGGTGGCTCCGCTTGAGTTTTGAGGTCTCGGGACTTCTAGCACCGGTGAGGAAACGACACGTTCGTATCTTCGAAGGTTCAAGCTTAAGTGATTCTGCTAATGAGTGTAGCTTTAGGTAGCTCCTCGTCCCTCCTTTGTTTTGGACTTGGCGTCGCTTGTTGGTCTGAGTTTGATTTGCAGGTTAAACAGATATGGGTAACAGAGTTTCTTCGGATTCCTTGTGCTCGGGGTTCGCTTTGCTACTAGAGGAGGTAGTAAGGCCCATGAGTGGTGATGCTGCCCCTTGTTCGATACCGGCTTAGAGGACGAGTACGGATTGTGCAAGTTGAGCGCTATTAAGCTTTTGTGGTTAGTGTTGTCCCGTCTTTTGCTGGAACTTGGTTCAGTTCATTGTCCCTGCTCGGACCTAGAGGGCTGTCCTTGAGCGGGTGTGGTTCTGCTCTTCTGAGGAATAGCAAACTGTTCGGGTAACCGGATGAAACAACTTCTTGTTAGCATTGCGTGTCTCATCTCACTTGTTTTCGAGCTTCTCTTCCCTTACCCAGCTTGGTTCAGCCTCTCACTCAGATTTTTCAAGTTTGTATCGCTATCTTTAGTCCTGTTCGCTTTCAAGCAGAACGGCTAAGATATCGATTGATATTTGCTTCCATGTTTTTATCTTTTTTGCCATGGAATCAAGATCAGGGGTCTTATATCTTGTCAAACACATCACGTAAAACCTCAACTTTCATTTTGAAATGATATTTACCATTTAGCAAAAAAAAAAAAAAACGATTCCCAACGTTATTTTCAGTATATACGGATAGGAAATCTTATTTAAGAACAATGGAGATATCACGTAAAAAATACGTTATATTTCATAAAAAAAATATTTTGTTTCTTGATAATGATATTTCATCAAGTTTTCATTCTATTATACTGTATATAGTTGCAGCTCTCTTTTTTTTGCAGCTCTTTTTTACACCATTAAATTGTACTAATTATCTCTTTATAAGTCTTAAGATAATGTATCAATTAGTGCAAAAATATACATTAAATATTCATCCGCACCAATCCTTCTCCTTTTAATGTTGGATTAATCTTCAATGCGTGTGTATATTATACATGCAGCTGTGATTGTAAGACTGATAATGAGAAGTCTAATGGCGATGATGAGAGAAGTAGTGAATACTCTTTTGTGAATGCTCTTAGTATGAGCGGAGGAGATGGAGACAACAGTTACTCAACCAATTCTATTCTTCAGGTACTTTCATCTTTTATATATGTATAAATAATCAATTGCCTAATTACTTCTCCAAAGTGTGAACATATAAATATGACACCCAATATTTTACTAACTACCAAATTAAAAAAAAAATGCTATTTTTTTTTTTAATTTTCAGAAAAGAGTTTTATCAAGGACCAAAAGAGTGTTGGTTGAAAACACCAAAGAAATGATGAAAAAGTTGGAGTTTCCTAGATGCATTAAAGTAGCCGACTTGGGATGTTCATCCGGACAAAACACATTTTTGGCGATGTCTGAGATCGTCAACACAATCAATGCATTATGTAAAGAGTCGAACAAAAACCCACCAGAGATAGATTGTTGTCTGAATGATCTCCCTAGTAACGATTTCAACACAACTTTCAAGTTCATAACTTCCTTCAACAAGAAGCTCACAAGACAAGGATCGTGCTTCGTGTCTGCAGTACCTGATTCCTTTTACTCGAGGCTCTTCCCTCGCAAGAGTCTCCATCTCGTACATTCAGTTTACAGTATTCATTTTCTCTCTAAGGTCTTAATTATAAATACTTAGTTATAACTTTCCATTTATACACACATTTATAAATATATATATAAGCTTCTAACAATGAAATTTTGGACTTGCAAGGTTCCGGATGGTCTGGAGAATAACAGGATGAATGTGTACATAACAAGTTCAAGTCCTCTAAGTGAACACAAGGCTTACCTGAATCAATTCCAGAAAGATTTTAAGACATTTCTGAGAATGCGTTCTGAAGAGATGGTATCTAGTGGACGCATGGTTCTCACGTTAATTGGCAGAAAGACTCTTGATGATCCATTGTATAGGGATTGCTGTCACTTTTGGACACTGTTATCCCAATCTCTTCAAGACCTAGTTTTAGAGGTATTAAATTATTATATATTCTTATTTTAAATTTAAAATATGTTCACGGGTTATTTCAAAAAATTTAAATCGTTTGTTGTCAATTTATGTAGGGTGTTGTGAGTGCATCGAAGGTGAGTTCGTTCAAGATGCCGTTTTATGATCCGAGCATAGAAGAAGTGACAGATCTTATAAGAAAAGAGGGTTCCTTCAAAATAAATAACTTGGAGACACATGGATTTGATCTTGGTCATAGTGTTGAAGACTGTAGCTTGCAATCACATGGAGTTAAAGCAGGGCAAAAAGAAGCTAGTTGCATAAGAGCAGTGACTGAGAGGATGCTCGTTGCTCACTTTGGAGATGACATCAATATTGATACATTGTTTAACAAGTATGCGCTTCGTGTGTCTCAGCATGCAAGCTGTAGGATCAAGACGAGTGTCTCTCTAGTCGTTGCGTTGATCCGGAAATAACTTTTGTTATGTATTGATGATTAACTTTAAAGTACTCAATGGCTTGTAATTTGTGTCATGTATTGTTGTTTTATTTTGTAAATGTGGATTTGTGAACGTGCGACCCTGAAATAGACACGAGATTAAGTAAGGGCTCACACACACTCGATAATGATCCTTAATTATAAATAAGCTTAGAGAAACGAGTTGTGCTCCTTAACTCTCCCACTATCAACAGTTAAGGATTTTTGCATGCACCTATTAATCAACTATATACATATGCAATAATATGTATAGATATACAATGTCTACATGCGGTCCATGTTATCAAGTCGGTACTCTTCCCTAATCATTGGGAGTAAGCATGCAATGACTAGCCACTATCTTTTTCTTTTATATAATTATTTAGCTACTAACCTAATTAGTCTCCCAATAAATGGATAGTAGACCTTATATTAGATATACTTTTTCCTCATTTTAGTTATATATAGCATTTTTCATTTACACATTTTTCAATTAAAATTTTTAGCAAAAAAAAAAAACATTTTCAATTAATCCCTACTTCTACAAGAGCTTCTAAGCTTAATTTGTTATCTACCTACTTCTGTAATAGAACTTCTAAGCTTAATTTGTTACTATATCACACATCATATCAATGATATCATTCGATTTTTTTTAATCCATAAACCATATAAATAATAGTATTTTCATGGGAGAATTATTATATCGCAGAAAAATACTAAAGCGGCGGAGAGGAGCATGTATAATAGATTTCTGGTGTTATAAATATATAAAAATAAGATAATTAACTCTTGAAGATACGATTAGCTGCACTTGCTGATTGCTTGCTACTTGGTAATATTCTTTACGTGGAGTGGGTGCTCTTCGCATCATGCATCCGTTAACGGAATCCGTATATACTTTCGATCTGCACATACACACGCCACCATGTGTTTATTTATGATATAAATTTGTATTTATCTCTCCATTTTACACTTTATTAACTTAATATTCTATGTGCAAAGTGAATTTCTACAATATATAATGGTGAAATTCGATTCCCCTTTCTTTTAAACAACTTTAGGATATTTTGTACCGGTTTAATAAACATCATCACTAGACAAATATTATTGACTCGAATCTTGCTCGAAGTCTAATTATCGTAGCCTTGAGACAAACTGGTTGGACTTTAGTTGTTTAGAGTCGGTTTTCAGACAATTTTAGATAATGTTTTTTCAATACACATTTACGTATAGACGTGTACACGTATATATATGTAAGAGAAATATTTTAAAAGAAAGGAACAAATCATGATAGATGGAGTGGAGTAGTGGTAGAGAGAGATGAAGGGCGAGCCGTAGATTCCGTGAGGGACAGGCTTGCATTGCACTTACCACCATTCCCTTCCTTCACCCAAACCTATCGCTTAACCTATACTCCTTCCTTCATTTATTTTTTCTTTAATAATATATATACAGTTTTAGAACAAATGTAAAATGCGTGTGATTTGATTTAGAACTAGATTGCAGATTAAAACTTGATAAGACTTGTAAGAAAAATAAATCAACAATTACAATGTAAGATACAAACTACATATTCTCCATGACTATTTTCAAAATAGTAAAGTTTTATTGTTGAAATTTACAAAAAAAATCATGTTTAAACTTTAAAACTATATATATAATGCTGAATCATATAATTAGATATGCTTTAGTCATGTTCTATCTTATAATGACTATTTTGAAGTGATGCCTAAAATTTGTTAACGTACATATCAAAGTGAAAACTAATTTTAACAACAAACAAAAACTACTAAACTATTTGATATGTGTTCACACCCAAAATAAATAGGTACACAGAGTAACAAAACGGAAATGAAGTGGAATAAACAAATAGTACTATAGAAATTGTCTAAAATTGCACATTTTTGTTGCAAATGGTTAAACACACTCTTTCTTTATCTCTCTTTATCTCATTGTCTTGTGATTAGTTTGCCAAGTTGGGTAAATACTAGAAGAGAGACAATAACAGAATTACTAAAATTTAAGAGGCTACAAAAAGACAAGTCCAAACATATTCACACACTTGCAAAGCTTTTCTTATATATGTGTGGTGTCTCTCTTTGACTTGTCTCTTCCTATATCACTAACTATTTATGTATCCATCTCTCCACACATCTCTCTCCATCTCACACACACACACATCTTCCTGTTTAACACATTACTATATATGCATCCCTCATTCTTAACTTCTTCATAATCAACATCAACACAAATCCTCTTCTCCTTTAGTGATCTTCATCTCTTAATGGAAGCGTTTGAAGAGGCCATAGCGGCTTCAAAGGAGCAATCATTGATCTTTAAAGGGAAGCGTACAAAGCGACAACGTCCACAGTCTCCTATTCCTTTCTCTATCATCTCCCCTCCTATAGTTTCTTCCCATGCACATGACATTCAAGAAGAATCCAAAAAAGATGGTGTGATCACATCTTCATCTTCATCAGCCTCTTGGTCCTCTAACAACAACGCAACTTTGAAGGCTGAAGAAGACGAAGAAGAGCAAGAAATAGCCAACTGTTTGATTCTCTTGTCCCAAGGTCACTCTCTTCCCCTACCTAACCACGAAGCAAACAACAATAACACGTATAGATTTAGCAGCAGGAGGTTTCTAGAGACTTCTTCATCTAACGGTGGTGACAAAGCCGGTTACTACGTTTATCAATGCAAAACATGTGACCGGACCTTCCCTTCTTTCCAGGCTTTAGGCGGCCATAGAGCTAGCCACAAGAAACCTAAAGCCACGTTATCCTCATACTCCAACATTGACGTTAAGAAGAATATCTACGAAAGTAACGCCGTTTCACTCGTCACAACCTCAACTATTTACAAGAACAATAACAATAGATCGCTTGCCGTGTATGGTAAGGCTGGTAGCAATAAGGTTCATGAATGTGGAGTCTGTGGAGCCGAGTTTACGTCCGGGCAAGCCTTAGGTGGCCACATGAGACGGCATAGAGGCGCGGTGGTTATTGCTGCGGCGCCGGTTACCACCGTGACAGTGGCCACGGCTGCTGCCAACACGGAGTTATCATTGTCTTCTATGTCGTTCGATCAAATATCTGACGGTCAAGATCATTTGGTGATGCCAGCTACAAAGAGAGCTAAGAAGACGGTCGTGTCATTGGATTTGGATCTGAATCTACCCGCACCCGAAGATGAGAATCGGGTCAACGGGTTTACCTTTGCTTTGAAGCAAAAACAGGAACAAGAACATCAACCAACGATGCAAAGAGAAGAACCAAAGTGTCTTCTCATGTCTGCTCCTACTTTGGTGGATTGCCATTACTGATAAACATCATAACCTTAAAAAAAAACAGAAAATCATTTTTAATATTTTTTCTTCATTTTTATTTACTGGGAAAGTGGTAATTCATTGTTTGTATATCAAATATTTTTTTTTTGTATGTAACCGATTCTTTGCTTGTTAAAGACTTGCGAGATTCTTTTTTTTCATTGGGGTGTCTTTTTCTGAGGAATTATAAAATTTAATATTTTTTCTGAATGAATGTTAAATTACATTCAGCAAAAACTGTTTTAAATCAAGTGCATTAGAGTTTTATGAAAGCAATTAAGAAACTATCCTCTACTCTCTCCTAATATATAGTCACTTTGCTAGGTTATTTGTTACAAAAGAAATGTGTAGAAAAAATTGCTGTCACGGTCTCTTTATACTTTTGATCGAAAATTTAATTTTCTCTCTTTTATCCCCAAAAAAAAAACTAAAGCTCATGATAAGTGCGTGACGAAGGTCGAGTCTTATTGTTTTAACTAGGGGTTGTTATCCGCGCCAAGACGCGAAGTTTTTGTATTTTAATCTATTTTTGTCTTTTGCTTACTAATCTAGCATTCATTTTTTCAATGCAGTTTATCTTCACCATCTTCTCTTGTCTTGTTTACATTTGTTTTCACGTCGTTTGATTTGTCTTAGTTTTGGTTTGTGTAATAACTTAACCCTGCTCATTCTTTTTTCATTATTTATTGATTGATATTTTTATCTCGCTTAGCTCTGTGTTGCCACTAATTTTCTCAAATCATTTTTCATCATCTGCTTCGTATTCTTTTCATATTCATTAATTATTGTCTCCAATCTCTTTAAATCCTAAAAATCCTACATGTTCTTTTGTTTATTAAATCACATATTAAATATCGTTGAAACTGTTTATTTATTCTAATAAATCCTCACGATTATAACTAAGATGATATGGATAAAAGACTGATTATAATTTAGTTGAAATTAAAGTCTAAAGTAGAAGTTATTAAACTTGCAATCCTTCTTTTTGTCATCCAAGATAGCTTTAGTCAAATCAATTATATTGATTTAGAAAACCCATAAGCTATTTCAATCCCAAACAACCAAAAAACAGGCACATTTGTTATTGACGCTGCGGCGGGTTTCCTTTACTATAAACATAATTGCTTGTCACAACTATTAATAAACCCAAATGTGTTTACAAAAGCTACTCATATAAGAGTTTCATACTCATTTCTCTTTCTCTAGTCATCTCCTATGTTAGTAGCTATCATAATACAATCATCAAACAAAGGACATATCTCTTGGTTCCATATAGAATATGCAAAAAGACTGTTTTCTGCAGATTCCATGATCACTGAGTATTATAAATATCAAACTCTGTCTATGGTCTATTTATATGTTGAGGAAATACCTCGAAATGTAGCTTCCAAATAATAATTTTCAGGCCAACACATTGCATGTAACCTCCACAATGGGATCATCGGATCTGCAGATACCGCTACATGTCGAGTCGAACGCAGCTACACATATGTTCCCTGCTTGTGCCTTTTATTCACAATCTACAATTCTCCCAAGAACCAGAATCAATATAAAATGAGGTAAAAGTTTTAGAGTCACAACAGACTTTGTATAGCCAAGCCCAATAAACCAAGCACCCAACGTAACATCCCCACTTGCCCATTTGTGCAGAAAATGACTTGATCATTATATAGTAGCACCGAGAAGTTAGATGGAGAATGAGGTATGAATGCAAAGTAGACAAAACATTTAAAATCTTACTGATTATGGGAAATATAAGAAATTG
>NC_027756.1:53363816-53364162 GCF_000695525.1 Brassica oleracea var. oleracea | reverse complement strand
CGATATTTGTTAGCTAAAATAATCCATCCAACATAATAGGAAAAAGAAACCAATGAAATTGTAAAGCTAACCATCACTGAGATGCTTTTGATGTCCCGGCACATTGCAAGCTTAGTGATTTTACTGTCAAAAAAAATAAACTAAGCAGTCATATACATCCGAGACATTTATTTACAAATGGTTCCTAGCACAGAAAAAGCATATTATTATGTTACGGATGATAAGTTTGATGCATAAATACAGTTTAGAATTTTATTTCAATTAAACATTTGTGCCTACTGAATTACCTTACAACACCCACTGCATTGTGATTTTGGCATGTTAAAGCTGAGAATCAACATTGGAG
>NC_027756.1:53357909-53363706 GCF_000695525.1 Brassica oleracea var. oleracea | reverse complement strand
TGATTAGTAATTCTTTACATCTTAGTGTCATACAACTTCAAAACGATGGACACTTACAATCGACGGCTCTCAGAGATGGACCGCAAACCATCTAATGATATGCTTACCTCGTCGTATAAGTAATCCATGTCACTTCCCTCCCGCGGGTAACGTTTGCTGGTGCAGATCAATTCCCTCCACCTCTTCCTCATCATTAGGATGCTCTGCAATATACCTTCTGAAAGGTTCAAATTTATGTCGCTAGAATTATCAGAGAAAGAAATATAAAGTATCCTCCAAATCTTCAGGAGCATCGACATTTTCTTTATTCAATGATCTTCATTCAACCTAACAACCATCAAAATAAAAAGAATGTGAGGCACATAATCTTCAAAATCCAAGTTTAATGAATGGAAAAAAAAACTCAGGAAGACAGAAAATGTCAAACACTCAGTGGCTTCTTCTTCTTTTACTTTTTGGCTCCTGTGAATGAACTGTCAAAGCCATCATTATTTGCAGGAAAAGAGATTAAACAAAGCAACTGATGAAATGAAACAAATATGTTTCACAGCACATAAAATCTTCTTGAACAATCAGGCAACGGATAATATGTCTCCCATGTGACTCAGCTGAGTCCTCGATGGCATCCTGAATGACAAATGTCTTCTTCTTCTTCTTGGTTAGATCAAAGGGTGCAAGCTAAGGATGATCAAAGAAAATTAAAACCACACAATCATGATTTATCAGGCAAAATAAAAGAACTGATGATGAATTTATTAAAGATGGGGAGATGTAGAGATTAAAGAAGAAAAACTGATTCATGAAACTCAAAGAGCTAATCTGTGTTTTTTAGATGAGTCATGAACCGATGATTAAAAATTGAAAGCCCTAAACTTCCATTCAAGAGAACGCTTACAGACCAAAGAGGTTTATTGAGTTTTTTTAATGAATCTCAATTAAACGTGAGTTATAAAGTATTTATTAAATCATTAGATAAAATAAATAAGTGTGGGTCCCACAAAGAAAACCGAAGAAGCAAAGGTTTCCGACCTTCATAAATATATATTTGTTTCAGCCATCAATGTACAAAAAATCCTTTAACTCAGTGGTATAAATGTTGTTGTTTAGATCTCAATAACTCAGGTTCGAGTCACAGATTTGACATTTTTTCACACTTTTTAAAAATGGAACTCATATATCGCTGACGTGTCGCATCAGGAGTGATGCAAGTGCCCTATTATAATGTAGATTATTTTTCTGTTACGATAAAGTTTATTGCCAGTGGTGATTGCTTACAATAATGTTGTCACATTATATACTCTATTCACATTTTGTTTAGGTGGAATGAATGCTTTTCCTAGATTCCTGGATCTCAGTTGAGCAACAATTTGATTATCTTCTTAAACTTTATAATATTTTATTTACATTGAAAAATATATAGATATCATGATGTTAGTTACGGTCATGACTCATGAAACTATAATCACTTCATTTTAATCAAATTCTATGGAAGCGAACACTTTTGTTAAATAGTCATTACAGAATTTAAATCATCTGGAAAGGATAATCACAAATACTAGACCTAGTATTCACAGTAAAGACCGCATGTTTTCTTCTCATCGATGCAAAACGATATGGGCCTATCTGCGTATGATGCGGCCCAAACTACATTAGTTCGCTTCCGGTTGCTGAATTGGGTAATTCGACACGTTAGAACGTTCCAGAACAGCAAAGTCGACGACGTGTCACCTAACTAGAAGCGGTCGCTGATCAACTATCACCCAACCGTCACTGTAACCTTCTCTCCGAACTCACACCATCGTGGACGATTTTAAAAAACCTTCGCCGCGTCATTGCTTTCGTTTCTTCTCTTCACGGTTGTTTAATTCCCCAATGGCACCATCGTGATCTCCTCTCTCTCTCTCTCCTCCGTCTTTCCCCCAATTCTTCTCAAAAACCCTAATTTAATCAGCTGATAAAATTAAAAAAAAAAACTTAAACTTTTCTTGATGGGTCGCGGCTCAGCAACGTCGCTAGCTCCTGGGTTCCGTTTCCACCCCACGGACGAGGAGCTCGTCCGCTACTACCTCAAGCGCAAGGTCTGCAACAAGCCCTTTAACTTCGACGCCATCTCCGTCACCGATATCTACAAATCCGAGCCTTGGGATCTACCAGGTTAACTCTCTCGGTGGTTAGCTAGCTCAATTGCGATTGATTTTGACTTTTGTGTGTGTGTTTTTTGGGGGATTTGTAGATAAGTCGAAGCTGAAAAGTAGAGACTTGGAGTGGTACTTCTTTAGTATGCTTGATAAGAAGTACAGCAACGGTTCCAAGACGAACCGCGCCACGGAGAAAGGGTACTGGAAGACGACGGGGAAGGATCGGGAGATTCGTAATGGTTCGAGAGCTGCGGGGATGAAGAAGACTCTTGTTTATCATAAAGGTCGAGCTCCTCGTGGTGAGAGGACTAATTGGGTTATGCATGAGTATCGTCTTACTGATGAGGAGTTGAAGAGAGCTGGTGCACCACAAGTAAGTTTAAATTATGAAAGTTAGTTTCTTTACGCCAATGGATTAAAAGATATTGACTTTTGTTGAGTCTGTTGTGTAGGATGCGTTTGTGCTGTGTAGGATATTCCAGAAGAGCGGGACTGGGCCTAAGAATGGGGAGCAGTACGGTGCTCCTTATCTTGAGGAGGAGTGGGAAGAGGATAAGATGACGTTTGTGCCAGAGCAAGATGCTCTTAGTGAAGGATTGGCTGTTGATGATGATGTTTATGTTGATATTGACGAGATTGACGAGGTTTGTGTATGAAATTATCTCTCTTTATGGTGTCAATGTATAGTGTGAGAGTGTTTAGGATGTTGCTAGATAATGTAATGGCTTCACTTATGCTCAAGAGTGAAGCTTAGGGATGTATGTTAGCGAGCTTAGGTTTTAGCATTCTAAACGTCCGAATCTGATTTTCTTTTGCAGAAGCCTGAGAATCTGGTGGTATATGATGCTATTCCTGTTCAAACTAATTATTGTCATGGAGATTCAAGCAATAATGCTGAATCAGGAAACTGTGAAGACTCTGGAAACTACATTCAACCAGGAAACTATGCTGTTGACTCCGGTGGTTACATTAAACAACCAACTGAAACTTTTGAAGAGGATCAGAAGCCTATCATTCGGGATTGTTGCATCCAGCCTTGTTCTCTCTATCCGAATGAACAAATTGGGTGTGGTGTGCAAGATCAGCACGAGGAGAATCTTGAAACTTCCAACAACAATGATTTTGTGGCTGATCCTTGCTACAGTGACATTCCTATTGAAACCAACTATCTGCCTGACGAGCCGTTCATGGATCCTAGCAACAATCTTCAACTCTGTGATGATCTGTACCTGGAAACGAACGATCTCAGCGGTGGTGGTCTACAAGATGATTTCAACTTCGAAGATTATCTCAACTTCTTTGACGATGAGGACGCTCAGAATTTGACTCTTGGCGTTTCACAACTGTTGGGATCTCAAGATGCTCCTCCTGAACAAGAAAGCCTCGACCAGAAGGTAAGAGTCTTACTTTCGACTTACTTATGTCTTCTTCATTTTGGATCCGTTTCTAACTTATTTTTGTACCAGCAGCCTTCCCCTGAAGAATTGGAGAAGGAGGTGGTGGTGGAGAAAAAGGAAAGCGGCGAAGGGTCTTCCTCAAAACAAGATGCGGATGTCACTGACTTCGATTCAGGTAAGCGTTCATATATTTACACGTCAAACATATCATTTGATGACAGATTCTAACTCTTTCTGAAACTAAATCATGCAGATTCAAAGTACCCTTTCCTCAAAAAGTCGAGCCACATGTTTGGAGTTCCACCTTCATTTGCTTCCCAGTTCCAAACAAAGGACGCTGCAATCCGGCTACACGCAGCGCAATCTTCAGGTTCGGTTCACGTTACTGCAGGTATGATCAGAATATCGAACATGACTCCAGCAGTGGATAGCGACATGGGCTGGGCAAATGGGGCAAATGACAAGAACGGTGACCTCAGCGTGGTACTTTCTTTTGGCTTGGTCCAACGGGATGATGCCATGAGCAAGACAGCAACAAGAGCTATGTTAGTCTTCTTGTGTTTATGGGTTCTTTTACTCTCTGTTAGCTTCAAAATAGTAACCATGGTCTCTGCTCGGTGATGGCATCAAAAAGTTGAATCGTCTGAAGAAAAATCTTCGTTGGTGTTTGTACCTCTCTCCAGTTATATAGGTGTTACTCTGGCAGTGCTTTGCTGCCCCCCAAAATTTTTATTTTTCTTGCAAGGATTATGTGTAGCTCGAATTCTCTTTAAAAGTTTCTAGCCTGAGCTTATGAGAACATATCATCTCTTTCCTTTATTGACAGTCTCTATGTGATCCTTGCTCTTTGTTAGTTAATCAACTTATCTCTGCTGGAAACATTGATTTAAAACGTTTCAAGCTGAAATGATATTATCAGAATTCTCAAAATTCTAGACTAATATAAAATAACAAAACTAAAAATCATATAAACAAATATACACATAAACATAAACAGAGATCCTTGACTGATTTTATAGAACCCAGAATGAGTATACCAATAGTCAATTATGTGCCTTCACAATGTTAAGGCATTTCATTCTCAAACCCACCAGTATAATCACCAAAGAAGGAGACATCTATGACAACCCCCAACTTCATCATTGCTAGTTCTTTCAGTTGAATTACACAAACATAAAATCAATTTTCTTGAGAAACACTAGTGAAGAAACATCAACAAGAACCATGTTGTTAAGTTTCAATTTCACATAACCAGCTCACGCACATGGCGTCTAGCTCTACAGTTGTAGCCCTGCAGTCATATCGTCTTTCTTCTTCATCAGTTAGTACCGCTCTGCAGAAACAATAACATCGCCTAAGGATCAAGTTACAGAGAGTTTTTTTTTTAAGAGTACAATGAGAGAGAGAGAGAGGTAGTTCTTTAGATTACAAGGCACCATCTTCGAGAAGAACTTGCAAGACCGGTTTAGGTAGTTGCAAGACCGGTTCGATTCCAACATTATTACCGTTAGGAGAAACGGACTCGTTTTGTGGCGATCGAGACCAGACTCGAACCTTTAAGAGAAATATAGCCGTTACGAAAGGTGCTAGCTTCTCTATTAATACACAACACACCAACTCAAAAACACTACACTAGAATCAGACAACAAACCAAACTCAAAAACACTATAATCAGACAGACAACAAACCAAACCATTATCCCTCCTTTCTTCTCCAATTATATCCATGTCCGAAGAAGACCGTTCATGTCAAAATACAAACCTCCAACCTCCTTCCACTAAAACTCTCTCTCTGTTCAATCCCGTTTCTGTGCAATGGAGAAACCACCGGAAAAAGTGAAGAATGGTTTTGGAAGAAGAAACATCCGGTGGCCCATAGACCAACCCGGTTTCGAAATCGATCAAAGCGAGAATCATTCGTTTCTTGAAGAAAGGCTCAAAGACTCGGTGGTGGAGCTCCCCCAAAGGCTTTCATTCGTAGCATCAATCAAGTCAGTTTATGAGCCGTCCTCCACGCTGCTAAAGAAGTAAGTTTCTCGATTTAGATCTAATTTTTGTTTAGCGAAAATCATTGTCTGATTTCTAAGATCTGTGATTTAGGTGTTAAGAGCTTTTGCTGCCAGAGACAACAAGAAGTCAGATCATTCTCAGGCATCTTCTTCTTTTGGCTATTAGGAACTATGAAGAAGAGTTGTGGATGCCAAATTTTTTTTTTTGCATTTTTTTTCCTTTTAGCGTAATTTTATATTATGAGAGAGGGAGA
>NC_027756.1:53357697-53357809 GCF_000695525.1 Brassica oleracea var. oleracea | reverse complement strand
CCTCCACTAACATATGATGATGTTCAAAGAGGTTTGGAGCCTTTGTTACCTCCGTTTTTCAAGAAAATAGTGATTTTATAGTGGTTATTCCATCGATTTAGGGAGTACTATG
>NC_027756.1:53316529-53357611 GCF_000695525.1 Brassica oleracea var. oleracea | reverse complement strand
GAATGTGTTTAGAAATTTTAAAACAACACTAAAGATTATAGGCTTCAGTATATAAATTTTTTTCCAAAAAACTCAATATAGGCTTCAATATTTTGTAGTGGTTGTTAACACATAGATTTTGAGAAAAATTCAAAAAATACGATAATATTGTTTTAATGCATAGTTGCATCCTCCACTAACATATGATGATGCTCAAAGAGGTTTAGAGCCTTTGTTATCTCCGTTTCTCAACAAAATAGTGATTTTATAGTGATTAATTCATTCATTTAGGGAGTATTATGAATTTTTACTAAACTAATTGATAAAAAAAATTATAACGATTCTCATATACCGTGAAAAAGAGCTTAAAATACATAATACAAATGTGGAATGTGTTTAGAAATTTTAAAACAACACTAATGATTATAGGTTTCAGTATATAAAACATTTTCCAAAAACTCAATATTTTCGTTGGGGTTGTTAACATATCGATATTGAGAAAATTTCAAATAATACGACAGTATTGTTTAAATGCATAGTTGATTCCTCCACTAACATATGATGATGTTAAAAGAGGTTTGGAGCCTTTGTTGTCTCATTTTATCAAATAGTGATTTTATAGTGGTATTCCATCGATTTTGGGAGTGTTATGAATTTTTACTTAATTAATTGATAAAAAACAATTATAAGGATTCTTATATACCATGTAAAAGAGCTTAAAATACATTAATACAAATGTAGAATGTGGTTAGAAATTTTAAAACAACACTAAATATTATAGGCTTCAATATATAAAATATTTACCAAAAACTCATTATTTTCTTAGGGGTTACCATATAGATTTTGAGAAAATTTCAAAAAATACGATAATATTATTTTAATGCATAGTTGCATCCTCCACTAAAATATGATGATGTTCAAAGAGGTTTCGAGCCTTTGTTGTCTCCGTTTTTCAAGAAAATAGTGATTTTATAGTGGTTATTCCATCGATGTAGGAGTATTATGAAGTTTTATTAAATTAATTGATAAAAAAATTATAACGATTCTATTATACCCTGAAAAAGAGCTTAATATACATTAATAAAAATGTAGAATATGGTTAGAAATTTTAAAACAACACTAAAGATTATAGGCTTCAGTATATAAAACATTTTCCAAAAACTCAAATTTTGGTAGAGGTTAACACATGGATTTTGAGAAAATTTCAAAAAATACGAAAATATTGTTTTAATGCATAGTTGCATCTTCCTGTATCATATGATGATGTTCGAAGAGGTTTGGAGCCTTTGTTGTTCCATTTTTTCAACAAAATAGTGATTTTATAGTGGTATTCCATCGATTTTGAGAGTATTATGAATTTTTACTTATTTAATTGATAAAAAACAATTATAAGGATTCTCATATACCATGTAAAAGAGCTTAAAATACATTAATACAAATGTAGAATGTGGTTAGAAATTTTAAAACAACACTAAAGATTATAGGCTTCAGTATATAAAATATTTTCCAAAAAGTCGATATTTTCGTAGGGGTTAACACTTGGATTTTGAGAAAATTTCAAAAAATACGACAATATTGTTTTAATGCAAAGTTGCATTCTACACTAACATATGATTATGTTCAAATAGGTTTGAAGCCTTTGTTGTCTCCATTTTTCAAGAAAATAGTTATTTTGTTGTAGTTATTCCATCGATTTAGGGAGTATTATGAAGTTTTATTAAATTAATTGATAAGAGTTTATAATGATTCTATTATACCATGAAAAATAGTTTAATATACATTAATACAAATGTAGAATGTGGTTAGAAATTTTAAAACAACAATAAAGATTATAAGCTTCAGTATATAAAGTATTTACCAAAAACTCAATATTTTCGTATGGATTAACATATAGATTTTGAAAAAATTTCAAAGATACAAAAATATTTTTTTAACGCATTGTTGCATCCTCCACTAACATATGATGATGCTCAAAAAGGTTTGGAGCCTTTGTTGTCTCCGCTTTTCAACAAAATAGTGATTTTCTAGTGGTTATTCCTTGTTCAAAAAAAAATAGTGGTTATTCCATCGATTTAGGAAGTATTATGAAGTTTTATTAAATTAATTGATAAAAAAATTATAACGATTCTATTATACCATGAAAAAGAGTTTAATATACATTATTACAAATGTAGAATGTGATTAGAAATTTTAAAACAACACTAAAGATTATAGGTTTCAGTATATAAAATATTTTCGAAAAACTCAATATTTTCGTAGGGGTTGTTAATACATGGATTTTGAGTAAATTTCAAAAAATACGATAATATTGTTTTAATGCATAGTTGCATCCTCCACTAACATATGATGATGTTCAAAGAGGTTTGGAGCTTTTGTTGTCTCCGTTTTTCAAGAAAAATAGTGATTTTATAGAGGTTATTCCATCGATTTAGGGAGTATTATGAATTTTTGCTAAATTAATTGATAAAAAAATTATAACGATTCTCATATACCAAGTAAAAGAGCTTAAAATACATTAATATAAATGTAGTATGTGGTTATAAATTTTAAAACAACACTAAAGATTATAGGCTTCAGTATATAAAGTATTTGCCAAAAACTCAATATTTTCGTAGGGGTTACCATATGGATTTTGAGAAAATTTCAAAAAAATGACAATATTGTTTTAATGCATATTTGCATCTTGCACTAACATATGATGAGGTTCAAAAAGGTTTGGAACCTTTGTTGTCTCTAATTTTCAAGAGAATAACGATTTTATAATGGTTAGTCCACTAATTTTGGGAGTATACGAAGTTATACTAAATTAATTTATAAACACAATTGAACGATACTCACTTACCATGAAAAATAGTTTAGCATACTTTAATACAAATGTATAATATGTATATAAAACATAGATTTCAATATATAGCCATGTGTATACAGATAAATACATTTCGAATTGATTTTCTCTTACATTTTCAAATTGTTATGTTTTATACCATTTTAAATTTCAAATTTTGAGGATCTAGTTATATTTGGATTTTTGTTAAAAAAAACTACATAATTTAAATGGGTTCCCGAACCCAAATTCGAACCAAATCCAAACCAAAATTTTAAAATATCAGAACCTTAAGTTTCTAACTCTAAAAATTTGGAAGCCGTATAGATCAACTAAATCCGAAGGATATCTGAATATACATCCCTCGAAAAAATATACAACAAATATATTAGTACAAGATAAAATAAATAACTTAATCAACTATTTCATTATGTGCAATAAGCGGATCAGTACCTTGTGACCAATCTAATACTTTCAAGTTAACCAAACTAAAATTAAAAAAAAAACATCTAAACAACTATATATCTGGTTTATTTTGCAGTGCGTGAATTCCGTCTCGTACTTATTCCTTGTCAATGATTCAGTACATGGAAAGGTGATCCCCTCACGTGGAATCCGGAAGGAGATCCTCTGTCTCCATATATCTTCATATTATGTGGAGAAGTGCTATCCAGACTGTGTAGACGAGCCCAACGCAGTGGACATCCCTCGGACCTGAAAGTGGCCACCCCGGCTCCGCAACTAAACCATCTATTATTCGCCGATGACACCATGTTTTTCATGGACACTGAGGAACAGAGCTGCGCCTCACTGATGAAGATTCTGCAACAGTATAAAATGTCCTCCGGTCAGCTTATTAATACGGATAAATCTTCGATCTCATTTTCAGCAAAGACCCCGCAGGTAATACGGGAACGTGTTAAATCACACCTCGAGATTTCACAAGAAGGAGGAGTAGAAAAATATTTGGGACTCCCGGATCATTTCGGTCGACGAAAAAAGATCTTTTCACAAGTATAGTGGACCGGATTAGGCTAAAGGGCGCTAGTTGGGCATCGAGACATCTTTCGAGTGCGGGTAAACTAGTCATGTTAAAGGCGGTACTCACTGCAATGCCATCCTTTGCAATGACTTGTTTCCTACTACCAGTGAGCTTGTGTACTCGAATTCAGTCTGCTCTTACGAGATTCTGGTGGAACTCGTCTCCGGAAAAGAAGAAAATGTGTTGGGTAGCTTGGGTTAGACTTACAGCCCCAAAGGCTTTGGGCGATTTAGGAATCAGAGACATCCAAGCCTTCAACAAGGCTCTTCTAGCGAAGCAGGCCTGGAGGATCGTAACAAAGCCGGAGTGCTTATTGTCAAGAGTATTACGAGGCAAATATTGTAGTAAAGCTCCCTTCCTACAAATGGATACACCGAAAGCTGCTTCACATAGATGGAGAGGGATCCTGGTGGGGAGAGATCTGCTTGTAACCAACCTGAGCAAAGCCATTGGAGATGGAGAAAGTACACTGGTGTGGAAAGACCCTTGGCTAAGCATGGACGAGCCGTTGAGACCGGTTGGTCCAATGCAAGAGATCCACCAAGATCTTTGCATCGCGGATCTCCTTTGCAGAGGAACTACGGAATGGAACATACCAAAGATACTGAGCATCCTTCCCCAGCACTTACCAGAGATTTTGCTTATCAAACCGAGTGTTACAGGAGCGACAGATTCCTACAGGTGGTTGGCTTCCAAATCAGGGATGTACTCAGCCAAGTCTGGCTATTACGCAGCAACAGCGGTTGAAGCAGATGCAAGTTTTTAATATATGATATGGTTGTGTTCAAAAAAAAAAAACTTTTCTAAATCGGATCGAGTAGAAATTAATCAAAATAAAGGGGTGAGTTTTCAATATATGAAAACAAATGTATTTTATACACTTAAGTTGTTAACCTAATCGTGTGTATACCCTAATGCTACAATCTTACACTTAAGTTGTTAACCTACCGTAATGCTACAATCTTCGGTTCAAGCAGCCGCTTCTGCGGAAGTCGAACCACCGTGGAAAAAGTGGAAACCGAATCCATTTCCACCGTCGTTTTTGTCGCTTCCAGATGTCATAATTCTACACTGCTTAGCTCGCATATCGAGGTCGTACTACCATAAACTCTCTCTAGTCTCCAAGACCTTCCGCTCTCTCATCTTATCCACCGAGCTCGGCCACGCACGGTTTCACCACAAAACACAAGAACCGTTCTTTTCCATATGTTTACAGCTTCCCGACCGTCCTCGTCCCTCGTGGTTCACCCTCTGGGTGCAACCCGAGAAGAAGAAAGCTACATTTGTGCAAGTGCCGTCTTCTTCATATGCTCCTCAAGTACCACTGTTAATTCTCGCGGTTGGTTCAGATGTCTACGCGCTCAGACAAGGTTACCCTCCGTCCCAAGTCATGTTAGTCCGCAACAGAGAGAACATTTTGTGGAGTAACGCACCTAACATGACTGTAGCTCGAGTGAATCCAGCTGCGTGCGTACTCGACGGGAAGATACACGTGGTTGGAGGTTGCTGCGAGGCCGCCGCGAAAAGCTGCTGGGGAGAGGTTTTCGATACAAAGACTCGAACCTGGGAGACTTTACCTGACCCTGGAGACGAGCTTCGGTTCTCTTCAATGATTAAAAAACTAGAGATTATAGGAGGGAAGCTTTACGTTACGAGTAACGAGGGGGAGGAAGACTCTGTCTACGATCCGAAAACGCGTAAGTGGGAGGCTATAGGGAAACGGCTCGAGGGTGACAGTATGTGTTGGGTAGGTAGTTTATATTACTCTTGTCGTAGGGAAAGTTGCATGTGGTATGACAAAGAGTGTAAAGAGTGGAAACATGTCAAGGGGTTGTCTTCGTTCAATAAGAGTTGTCGTCGCGGTGGTTTGATTGAAACGGTTCAATTCTGTGGGAAGCTTTTAATCTTGTGGGACAAGTTTGCACCTCTTCGTGGTAATTGCGAGGAAAGGACTATCTGTTGTGCTTTGGTTGCGTTTGAAAAGCGGAAAAATGGTCATGTTTGGGGAAAGGTTGAGTGGTCTAGTCCTGTGCTTACTGTTCCCAGTTCATACCTTTTCTTGCGTTCTGGCGTTATACGGACATGATCATTTTTTTTTATTTATTTAATTTTTTACATACTAACGAGAATGGCTTTTAGATTTATTTGCTTAAACATTGGTTTATATAAAAATTATTGGTGGCTTTGCTTAGCCTTTATTAATGTTTTTTTTCTCGTCTACATTTGGTGCTGATGAATACATAATAGTAGAAAAACAACACATTTAGAAGAAATGTTTACATAGTTGAATATAAATCGCCAAAGGAGGTTGGAGGCAGAGGAATCTATGAACTTGAGAGGTTGTCGACTCTAAGAAGGGGCGAGCTAGATCCCCCACTCATTTTATAAAAATAAATACACCACATTTTAAAAAATGACTTGTTATGAAAAAAAATTATAATTGTTGTCAAAGAAAAGCATGTGTTTCTTGCATTTAGCTATATTCTTGTATTGATAATACTAAAAATCTATATTTTGTTTTATAAGTTTGGTGGTAATAAAATTAAAAATATATTAGTACCAGATTTTTCTTATTATCTGGTTAGTTAAGTTATTTTAAAACCTCAAATACATCTTAATATTTGAAATTAATTGAAAAGCAAACACATTTTTTAATTTAATTATTTACTAAATTACTGAGATACTTTACAACGATAACTCTGATATTCATGATTCAATTATTTGTTTGAAATCATTGAAGACATGTGTGGTAGAAAACATGACTACATGATCATTTTAAGAAATTTTGTCCGTTAACATATTCTTCTTAACATATCACACAAGTTTTCTGGAAGTGAATATTTGCAATTGTATGACTTCAAAAATCTATCTATCTCTGTATTTGACTAATCTACAGTTCATAATTATTTATTTGAATTGTTGAAAACATTTATCGAAATATCACACATAATAATATCTTTTGGTAGTTCCAATTTAAAATTAATAGTCTGAAATTTTTGAGATTAAATAAAAGCATTTGTAGATTATATCTTGTTTTTCAAAAGGTATGACTGCATCGTTTTCAATTATGATGCTTTTTATTAAATTTGTGTTATGATCTTACATGTTGCCCCATTCCAAACGTTTTCTCTGAGCTTCCTTCTTTAGTAACTGGTTCGTTATGAAGATCTGTTTCTTACGACATGCAAGTCTTATCAATCTTGGTTTATCTAAAGTACATTATTTAGTTAATTGCTAATATTCCCTCCTTAAAGCTACTCATATTTCAAATCCGGCATAATGAGCTACACTATGATTACAACATTAGAATCTCGAAGTTATAACATTCTTTGTGCTAAAAGCAGACTAAGTCCAATACTCTCGACACAGAGAGTTGGATACTTTTTATACAAATCAGAAAAAGATTTGTCCCTTTTTCTCCAAAACATAGAACTGTCATCATCCTCAAGCTACTTATTCTTCTTGTGAGGGAGGGGGTTCTTGTCTTTAGTTGAGATTGAGTTTAGTCAGATCAAGCAAGTTCCAGTCCAAGTGTGACGAACCTGTCCGTGGACCTATACTTGAACCGGCAGAGTAAGACCTGGCCAGCCTGTTATTGTTGTTGCTGCTCCCAAAGTTTCTCAATCTGGAGTTCAATCTCTGAGCTTCCTTCTTTAGTAACAGGTATTCACCTACAAGAAGATGATCTTAAGCTTTGATTCAGATACTCTTTAAATTGTTTAGTTTTATGCCAAGTTTTTGTTTTCTATTTACCTTCCCTTATGAGCTTGTCCTGCTTTAGTATCGCCATCTGCTGCTTCATCTGGCTGTTCTCCAAGGACAGTGTTGCACGTGTCTGAAGAAGTGAAGCCACTCTCACTGATAAATCTGCTTCCACCGCCTGCAAAAACGATGTTGCAAGGTGTTTTATACTATGTTATATGGATGTGCATCTAGCTATGTTGTAAGACCAATAACTCGCTCATCCAACCACAGAGATCTAAATCTAATACAGTATCCTATTTTTGTACATATAACTGTATGATCCACCGGCAAAACAACCAACACGGTTGAGTTTTAGAGAGCACAAATTAGAAAGCAGAAACTATACCTGCAGCATGGATACCCTCCTCTCAAGTTCAGCAATGTACTGGAGCTTACGAACTCTTGAACGCTGTCCTGGGTTCCTGGCAAAGTTAAGACAGATGAAAGAATGAACACATGACGCAACAAGATCATGTACAAGCACCGATACCGAGTTTAGACATTCTAAGAGCACCCTTGTGGAGATACATACAAAGGGTAAACTAAATGCCATCTACACATTTGCTAATGTAGCGTAGCCAGAACAAACCCATCTTTAACTACAAATCCAAGTGTAAACTAAAGTACCCCTTCCGTCATATCTCAATCTTGATCTAGAACTAGATGCAGAGGTACCACGTTAGAGCTTAGGAGACTAAAACTAAAATTCACCCATATGAAACATGTTAAATTAGGAACATTAGCTGATATTAAGAGACTAAATCTTATCAAATTCTCTACAATAAAGTAATGGTTAATGTTCTCTCACCTTTTTGCATTTGAACCGCAAGCATTATCTGCCTCATGTGGATGACAAATGCTTCCTTTCACAGTATCAACTGCGTTCTGAGGAGCTTTCTGAGAACCATAATCCGAGAAGGCAGAAGCAATAGGGCTACCAGAGAAGCTCGAGCTGTTCCTTGCTCTCGGCGAGTTGGGACCATACACACAAGCCGACTCCAACTCCCCACAAGCTTCAGAAGTCAAACTCTCTTCATCTTCCTCGCTTTGGTTAAAACCAGCAAAGTCCGCCGAGATGTCTCCCAACAGCACAACCGAGTCGCTAGCCGAGCGGCGCAGAGGAGAAGGACCTCCACAGTCAGTTTTGTCACCCAGCAGCTCGTCAAGCCAAGCTGGTTGCTCCTCGAGCGTGGAATCTTGAGTGGGAGAAGAAGACTTGTGATGATGGCTAATGTATGATTCAACGGGGGAAGAAGAAGAGTAGAATGTATCTGCATAAGGATTCAAAGACAGCTTCTTTGGGATAGGGCAACGAGGAGGTAGCTGACCAGGCCTTGACATGATTTTTTAAACTCAAATGAGATTTGCTTCACAGATTCCCCCTAAGATATCAATAAAGTCAAAAGCTTTGTTAGAAGAGAGTACTAGTTAACAACAAGTCATCATCAAACTTAAAGAAGCTTAACTCTATGCCAAGGACCAAAATTTAGAGCTTTAAACCCTAAAGTTTTCTTCTTAGCTTATCAAACAATCAATTTAAGAAAAAATCATTACTTTGTGAGATAAACTAAGCAAAAGAAAGCTCTCACTAAACCAAAGTTTAGAGCTTTAAACCCTAAAATTGTCTTCTTGATTATCAAACAGTGACCTCTCAATCTAAGATCCCGACAACAAGTCTTGTAATAACCCCACACGACAAAGAAGACAAAACAAAAGACAAAAAAAAAAAAGAACTCAAGACGAAGAACAACGAAGCAATGAAACAGTTACCAGCAGAGAGTCATTACAACCTTAAAACAAAACAAAAAAACGGCATTGAAATCAAAACCAGAAATTTCGACAGAAAACCCTTAAAAGCTACGAACTTTGAATCGAATAAGCAGAGAGATTCATAACAAAGCTCGTAATAACTCTTCAACAATCGAAAAAGTTACTTACTTTGACCTCCGGTGAAGGTTTTCCGGCGAAGGTAGTGACGGAAGAACAAGGTCGGAGTAAAAAGAGAGAGAAACGGCGAGAGTGTAGACGAAGGAAAGATATTAATAGCAGTATAGCACCAATCGTCTCTCTCTCTCTCTCAGCAATAAAAAGGAAAAAAAAAAAAGAAAAGAGAGAATTGATTCTATTGGCTTTAGCTCACAGCTGCGTGTGCGTATATAAATGTGTATTAAAACGTGTTTGTAAAATAAAAAATAAGCAATGACGGGATGTGGTAGCTCGTTTGGTAAGGGTCTTGGGGGCCAATTGTCATGTTCCCGGGTTCGAACCAGGCGGATGGGAACTGCCCATCTTGTCATCAAATGCGGTATTGGATGTTGAGCCTTGTCCTCAGCCCAGGTAAAGCCCTCCTGGGTGAAGTGGACCGCTGTCTAACCGGGCCCAGGGGAATGACCCACGTAACTGGGGAACCCCTGGATTACAAAAAAAAAAAAAAAAAAAAAAAAAAAAACTCAGAGAATTGAGGAACAAAGGGCAACACAAACACACACACATACACACTTATTGGCTGGAGATGGAGACGTACGGACGGCTCTTGGGCCCTTTTGTTTGTTTTGGGTCAAGGGTCAGTGACCTGAACCCATCCGTGCTTTTTTTTTATATATATAAAATAAAGTTTTTTTTTTCAGTTTTTGGGTTGTCACATTGATTATGATATTTGATCATATTTTGGCATTTACATTACATTGGCCCCACTTTTTTTTTGTTTAAGAAAACATATATATACGTCTAGAACGTTCAGAAGAAACAGCTGTAAAGAGACAGTTCAAGAAGCATTGTGTTTTTTTTTAATAGAGATGATTGTATTATATTATAGGGGAATTGTAGTATATGGTGGTTACTTTAATCAAAAAGGTTTGAGTTTGTAGACATTGCTTTCTTTTGGTACATTATGCAATTTGCAACATTGGTACACTGGTTTCTTTTGGTACATTATATGTAAAGAGTTACATGACGTTTAATGTTTTGTCTGCTGTTAACAAAGTGACAGAGCATATACCTTAGAATGGTTGTTAATATAGAGAATTAAAAATTAATCAAGATCTTCTTTTATGCCTTTTTCAGTAATGGCTCAGAGGTTTAAAGTTTATAAAACAGACTTGACCAATAAAGCAGCTGTGCCTCACAGCTTTAAGTATTTGATAATATCGAGTACCTGTTTCGTTTACGCAAAGTTGAGAGATTTTTGCGTGTTTTTATATATGTATTAGATTAGTAACACTGGTGGGAATAATTTAAAGCATATGAAAATGAATAACAGATAGTCATCAGATTAACATTGAAATAATGTTAAGACAAGGACATGTCAAACAAAAATAAAAGTAAGCATAAAGAAGCTATATTTTTTTTTCTTCTTATAATTAAAGTGAATGGTGCGGAAAAGAACCCACCAAGCTCCAATAATTTAACGTGTACTTTATTCTAGATATGGAAATCCAATTATTCCTCGTCTTTTGCTTGAAATCTAGAAAGTTACACATTCACCTCATCTGGTACATATTTGAGGTCTATATACATACATATATGTACAGTAGAAACAATATGTGGCCTGAGCGAGTTTAATAATAATAGAGAAATACTAATAAATAACAACAGCCTTTGTAAAAACTATAGAGAAATAGCATCATGCATGAGAGATAACTAACATTTGAAAATAAAACATTTAACTCTGCCTAGCCAGTTTGGGCATATCTACATGAAACATTAAAATAAAGTCCGAAAATTTATAAGAAAGACGCATAGAATTTCTAAATTATTAAACACAAACTTTTATTATTTTTTTACTAAATTATTTGTAACCTCTAAAATCTCAAGACCAATAATATCTATCCACCATTTGATAGCCAAAGGCTTATTAGTGACGTATGTAGAGAATTTGATGTAAACCAAACCTCACATTCACATTCACATTCTTTTGATACGAACAATAGTAGTCTACAAGAATTAATCAAAGGCCATTGATCGTTCTAATCGTTTTCAACATGCAAAGCAAACTCGCTTTTACTTCATTCAAAGCGATTCAGTGACCGCACAAATTTATCAATATTTTTTTTTCTCGGTTTGAATAATCAACGGTCAAAAACAAAGACCATATGGAGAAGACTGTGCCACGTGGACGTTGTTACACCATGTTCCATGCAAATATCACTCCTTTCCCTCGCTTCAATTTCGTAATTCAATCTAATTTTTCAACAAATTTTTTGTTGTTTCAAAGGAAGATCTCTGAAACATCCATGGGGAAACACACTAATCCGAATCCAGGTTCGTTTAATTAAACCACTGAATCTGTTTATTCACTTTTTTTACGATCTTGTTATTTTGATGGTTGTTGATGAGGAGGCTATTCATCTTCTTCTTCTTGGATCTGGTTGTTGATGAATCATACATGTTTTATCGTTGTCTGTTAGATGAATCTGGAGCGGAGATGGATCCGGCGTGGGAATGCGCGGGAAAAGGAGCGTGTGAATTGAAACAGAGGCGATTTGCTGATACGATCATGCCTCATATCCTCAACTTGTGAGCCCTGTTCTGTTATGGCATCTGTATCCTCGTATAGTTTGTTAGTTTGTTAGATAGGTTTTTGTGTAATCCTAGACTAGCTCAGTTTACTCCTTACTTGTTCCTTGCATCACAAGTTCCTTTATTTGTTGGCAAATTGCAGCTCACTGGTATGTTTTCCATGTCAAACGTAGCTGTGCATGAATTCGAGTTTTGTAGTTTTTCACGATAATACACTTTCATGGCATTTTTTTTTAGCAGAAAGACATTTTTTTAAACTTCAACACTGCAGGAATTTACTTTTGGGTTCTCTTCAAAAAGTCTCGTGCTAATCAGAGTTAGACATTCTATTATATATTACACATTATTTGTCTAAATTTTCGATGTGAGATTTAGATTAACATTTCTCATTGGATTTTGGAGCTTTTTTAATTCTTCTTGCGGGATTGTTTTAGGTATGGGTCTTGCGCAAAAGCAAAAGATTTTGACATGTATGCACCAAATGCTTCGTTTGAGGACCCTTTAACTCATGCTCAAGGGTATGTTGCTCCTCCTACTAACAACTTCATATTCATTGACAATGAATCATTGTTTACACTTGTATATTTTTTGTCACTTTTAAAAAATAATAATTTCAGGGTGAAGCAAATCAAATCAGCATTTTATTCACTCTCAAAGGTATATAATAAATCTCACTTCGATGTTTACTACTATGATGATGGAAGTATCACTATACAAAGACTCAATCACACCATCATACTCTCCTTACAGGTGTTTGGTGAGTCAAAAATAGTTGAATATCATATTCAGGAAAGTGTTATCGCACCGGGGAAGAAAGAGGTTAGAATCCCCTTATTCTAGCCTCGTTGCTACACTATACCATGATTGTATTTTCACCGTTTAAACAAAGGAAACAACTTATGGAACAAAACAGATACTAATTGACAACAAACAACACTACAAGCTCCTGGGAAAGAACATTCACATGATCTCTCTCATTAAACTCTATGTCGAGAACGACAAGATTGTCCGACACGAAGACTGGTAATAACTAATAACTCCACCCTTTGTTTCTCAAACCGCTAAATTTCACAGATCCTATATTCATTTAACTGCTTCCTTGTTGGTCGATAATGTATAAGGTGGGACAAGAAACCTCTCAGGAACAGAGACACTGTTAGCTTCCCGTTAGTAGGTCGGGTAATGGAGATGGGTCGAAGAGGCTTGATGCTAGCGACTCATGCCATGATGGGTTTTGGTAAAGATCCTAGCTCGCATTGAGTTAAAAGGAGATTCTTCAGGAAAAAAAAAGATCACAGTTACTGTAGTGTCTAAAATTCTCTTCAAAACACTCACTGAGTTTGATGAAATCCTTAAATGTTTGTAAGATGTTAAACGTATTGTTGGTTTTTAGTCTCTTTTCTTACTTCTCGTAGTTCCTTGCGCCACAACTTCTAAGGAAATCTGAATCCTTGTGTGGCTGAACCGTGCTGGTTTTGGTTTGTTTTCAACTATATCCGAATAAACCGATGTAGGGCCAGATCGAAGAACCTTCCTCAAATGGGCCTTCTCTGTCAAATCTAAGTGTCCAAAAGTTTTGTCTCGATCTTGACGTAATATACTTAGATGATTATTTCGTGACTGTACACTCGTTTTTATCAAACAAGTTGGGCCCTTGTTTTATACTTTTATATTAGAGAACATAATGATAGGATAGTGATTTTGTAAGTAGAAACAAAAACAATATGTTCTATGAAAGAAACTGGTGTTAGTTGTATGAATGTTACATTTAAAAAAAAAAATCTTATAACAAAGTTGTGTTGTTATCTTACAGGTGTTTGATATATAATCCCCATTTTTACCGTATCATATATAGGTTACTATATATACTCTTTTTTTGTGTGCACAGGTTACTATACTATACACTATACTCTAAATAATCCCATTTTTGTTCCTATTTCGTATAGAAAACATCTATCTGAGGACCACACCCTTGCGATGTATTTCTTACAAGAAAAACACCAAAGTTATGAAATTGAGGAAGGAAATGATAAAATACCTAACACTTAGAAAATTATAAAATGACGATCAGAGAAAAGGAAGAGACATTAACGTCGTCGTCTAGGTTGGTCCACGAATTAAATGTAGAGCAATAAATGGAAAGAGATAAGAGAGAAGGAGGTCTATAATGTCGGGGGAAGGATTCACAGGGTGTATGTGTGTGTGAACACCACCATTGCTCATGTCATGTTACTCTTTCCTTCATTTCACAATACAAAATACAAATCACAACTCTCATTTGTTTCATTTTCAAACTCACTGTAGACCAACATTCTCTTTTAATGCACCCTCGTAAATTTAGCTTTTTTTTGTATTTCATCAGTTTGAAAATTATCATATAAAAAGAGTTCATATGTAAAAAATAATATTTATAAATATTTCGATTACATATTTTTTTACCGCGAGATCCGTAAAGTTCAGAGTCGAAGTCTTTGTCTTCAAGGGAGGAAGACTCCTCACTCCTTTGGAGTAATTACTTTTTAAGATTTTGACTCCTCACGAGTAATTAATACAAAGTAAACAGCTTTAGTAGAACTAGTATATAGGATATGAGTGATGATACTTTTTGTAAGTGTCAAATCAAATGTAGATAACACGTCAAACTTGATAATTAAAAGTTTCCAGATAGATGCGATTTTCTAAATAAAGCATGTTCTTTCAAAATAGAGTAATTTGATGTAACCTGTATTTAATTTACAAACTTAAGTAGAATTAAACAGAACTTAAAATACTTGTACGACTTTGTTTAACTCTTATCCTTTTCACTGTGTTCATCCAGTAAAAACTAATTGTTTCATATAGACTAACATTTAATGAAATTGTGATGGGTACATATGAAATTATAAAAAAATGTTTCAGTATAGAGCGATGATTCATTGGGCAGTTTTTGTAAGAAAATTACTACATTGTAAGAAAATATAAACCTCAAAAAGACTAAAAATTAGTAACTAGACCAAACTGTTATAAACTAATATTAGGGTGTCAATGAGACTTAGATTTCTATAGAGTTTATTGATTTTAAAAATTGAGAAATTTGTTAAATTTGGAAAGATTTGTAGAGAATTTTGTATATTGTGAAAATCTATGAAAATAAAGTAATATAATGATTTTAAGAATTAAAAAAAAAACATGTAGTATTCTCAAAATTTTGTTTTGTGAGTTAAAATGTTAAGAATTAAACTCTCCAACAACATTTAATTTAATAGATTTGTAGAATCATTAAAATCTAAAAAATTCTAATAACAAATGATTTTGTACAGAATTATAGAATCGTAAAACCAATAACACTAAATTCTAACGAGAATGTGAATATCTATAAACTAATAACACTAAATTTAGAAAATTATAAGGCTAATTATAAATCAAATTCCCACTAATTAGTTTCAATTATTAGAGATTTTTTTGTTGTCTGAAACTCACAAATTAATTAGAGTTAATTTTCTCAATTAATTATAACACAGCAGCGAACAAAAGGGCACACGATAATATTAAAGTTAACAAAAGGCTCTATAACTACAATATAGCTTTCATCTAACGACTACTTACGTTTTTACAGCGTCCAAAAAGTTAATCCGGTAAAAAAAAAACGAGATTAAAATTAAACACCAATCTTAAAAAAAGTTTTTTTAACAGCTCCGTCTCTCTTCTTCTTCGATCTCCGTCTGACCACGAGACGACGAACATAACGGCGACGTCGGCAAAGAAGATACGGCGGTGGAGTAACGAGCCGAGTCAGACACCGACGATGCACCGGCGCCGGAATCAGAGAGCCCCGAGAGTAGATCGACGAATGCGCTCACGATCACGCCGTGGCTCCTCTTCCCGTTCATCCTCAAGTACCACGCGAGCATCGCCTCCAAGCTCCGCCAATCCTTGGCAAGCTCGCCGTGGCTCCTCACCATCTCCTCCATCGATCGCCGGAAATCGCCGTACGGATCGTCGGACTCCATCGCCACCGGGACGCTGATGTCCTCGATCGGCGGCGTGTAGATACTACAATCCCGATCCTCCGATATAACCGCCGCCGCTTTGGATTTCGAATCGCATTCCGATTTCGATTTCTCGAGGATCGAGCTGGTGACTCCCGGATCGAAGAACAGCCGCTCCGATCTAACGACTCCTCTAACAACCATCTCGAGAGATTCAGCGTCGAGGTCTTGATCCGACTCGGTTGAGTGACTCGCCGTCTCGGACGAGTTCGTGAACCACGACTCGGGCGTTTCGGCTTCTAACACATCTCCTCCTCCTCCATCGTTGTCGAAGAAGACAGAGTTGACAGTCTTGATCATGTCGTCTCCGACTCGAAACGAGAGACTCTTGGCATTGTAGCAGAGAGGAACCGCCAGTAATCCACCGGAGACGCCTCTGAAGAGAGATGAGAGCTTCATCATCTTCTTCTTCCCCATTGTTGAACTCAGCTTTCTTTTTTTGAGAGAGAGTTAGCAAATTAATGGAAGGGGAAAGAGTTTGGAGGGAGATTGATATAAGGTGAGAGCTGGTGGGTCCAGCTCATGTGTCTATTTAATTTTTTTTCTTTCTGTTATTCTTTTTTATATTAATATAATATATGTTGATTTTTTTATAAAACTGTCTAAAGTCTAACATAATTGATCAAATGCGATCAAAATAGTTAATAGTATTTTATAAAACTGTCCACGTTACCTTATTTTATAAATTTTATTATAAAAATACTTTACTAGTTTTGGAACATTCAGTAACGTGTGGTGAAACAACTTTTTCACATATGATTTATACACACATTATTAGCTCCTTTTGGTTGTTGGAGAGGTGAACTTGAAGTAACTAACTAAAAAAAGATCATACAAACACTGGTAATGGATTTATCTGAATTTGAATTTAAATCTGGCAATGCTATTATACTTCTGAACACGTCCTTGTTATAAGTTAGTAACACATCAGAAGCATTCAATCTAGCTGAAGACGAGAGAAATTAAATGTTAGTCCCGAGCCAATGGCAAAGCACTGTGCAGAACACAACGCATTAAAAACGATTGCTTACAAGAAAATGTTGCAGAAAACAAATCCCAATAACATAAAAATATACTAGTATTTTTATATTACTGTGTAAAAGGTTGATTGACGGTACTACATTCTTGTCCATTGGCTCGTCATGTCAAATCTTCTTCTCAGTAATTATATCTCTACTTACCACTCTTGGATGATATTAAATTAATATTATTAATACTTGAGTTTTTGTAGGTTTCTTAAATATAAAAGTCGTATTTAACATTTTTAGATTTCACGTTTGTAAAAACTGCAGTCAGTCAGTTTGACCTTTCCACATGCTATATTGAGTTATTGACAGACTCTATAACCTCTGTTCTACGAATATTCACGGTCAACATATTACATTTGTAATTTACCATATAAATACATATACATATGTGCGTAAATGAGGTCTATATTGAATCGAATGACTGGTCGCAGCACATATCACTCTTATACTTTTTTGAAGAATTAATCATGTTAAATTTGTTGTAAGAGTATGATTCATCAATGCTGTACATGAATGTAAGGGCGACGACAGTGTCCTTGAAGAATCAATAGTTTAGAGTTTCAGAGATATATAAACTGAAAATAGTAAAAGATTTAGGCAGAGCCAATGTGATGTTCAAACCCATAGTTGTGAAATAAAGACATCAAGTGTTTACATACCCATTTAGCTTTATTTACCCGCACATTCAGCATTTTGTCTTTGTAGTTTTTCTGATTTCCATATAATTTGCGTAAGATATTGGATAAACTTTTTTGGGATAAATATGGGAACATAAACAAAACGAGAGAGAACAAGAGAGTGCAAAACTCATGTGATGAATTAAATAGGGTACCGTTGAATCACGCATATATTAATTGTGTATTTTCTTCTGTTAGATCTCTATGGGATAAATTTACAAAATAGATTCTCCCGTGCTTCAAGTACATTAGAGTATTATTCACATTTTCGACAGTAATTGATTACTGTATCTGATTTAACCTTTTTTGGCTTGTTCCCTTTGATTTGTTCTGTTGAATATCAAAAAAAAAAGTTCATAACGCACGAAATAATGATAAGCTATTCAGAAAAAAAAAAGGAATTCTGTAATATGCGATAAAGGGAATACTCTACAGTGTTCCAACATTTTTTTAATCTCATAAAAAAATTCGAAATCTGTTTAGCCATAATTAAAATTTAAATCCCCTATTCCTATTTCTGCTGTTGAGAAAAAAACTTTTTTGAATACTTTTACTCAAATTTATGAAACTGCCCGGTCTATAATTTAATGAAATACATAAAATTAAAAAAAAAACAAATGAACAAATGTAACATCTTGGTCAAGCCTCTTTATCCGTTTGCTAAAGACCAATTTTTATATAAACATTTTCGATATTTTCCAACAGTGTAAAAAGTAATAATAAATGCCAATCACAGTTGTAAGAAATTTTGGAAGTAACTTCTCAACAACTACAACGGTGATTGAAGCTATATATCTATATATTTAACCCATCACCATCTAAAGTATTTTAAGGAATTCACCACAAATACGGTTGATGTTGATATATTGCTAAGTATTACTTTTTATTAACTTTATTTTCTTTGAAAAATACTTTTTATGAACTTGTAATTACTAAGTAGGATGATTAGATAAATGACCAAACATTTTCCTTAGTATTTTATTCACGAAGGAAGGATAATGAAGTAAACCAGCTATTGGAATTATTAGAGATACGGTAGAGATTCCAATAGTCTGGTTGGTTAAATGTTGTGATAAACTTATTTTTGACAATTCGGACACCAGAGACATCTTGCCTTCTACCTATTACCAAACGACTCATATGATTCAACGAGATTTACTAATTTAAAACTAAAGTTTTGGTGAATAATTAATCAAATTTAGTATTTTTAATATATGATTAGTTTTAAAAGAATAAGAGAAAGTACAATTATGGGCGACTTGATTCAAAATAAGATCATCAAGATTGCATGAAAAGAGCATTACTTGAAATCATCGAGCAACAGGCAAAGCCAGCAATGCATGGAACATGTACCCCGTTGACCCTTATGATTAGTTATTCAATTTTGTAAAAGTTAGCAACTAATCTATCATTATTCGACCCTACTATATGAGTTTATAATGCTAGATTAAAAACTACAACTAGATAGAAGCCTAGAACTAATATACAATCATCATGTCGCATAACTAATACCTCATTTTCTTGACAATAAAAAACTAATAGCTCATGGGTTTGTTCTGGCGCAAATATTTGTTATATGCTTTCTATATATAATAGTTACACAGTTATTATACACTCGTACACACTCCACAAGTCATATGCATGAGCGCAAAGTGGAAACCTACTGTTAATAGGTTCACCTCTAGAATGCACTAGCGTGGACATATTGTTGCAAGGGATACATATTAAAATTCAATAGAGAAATTGACTTTTGTCTGTTCTTATTTGATTGTTCGTATTTACAGTAACAATAAAGGCTAGTTTTGTTGTAAAGATGGGTTTAAAAGGGTTCACATTTATGTAACATTTAATTTAAGGTCATGTATGTGTACCTAGGACTTAAATGTTAATTAGGAGGCCACATGGGCACCGCCTCACTACTTCTCTTTGTCTCAACTAGATTTTGACTTGTTGCTTTTTCTATTTCAGTTTTCAAACGACTTTGATGAATGAACATACAAAAAATATTCTTTCTTGACCCTGCACTTCATTAATCTCTGCATAAAAGTGTAAGATGTCGACAAGATTTTGCTTATACAAGTGCAATGAAAAATGGGCTAGCTACTCAATATCTTCAAAGTACGTATCTTTATTAGTTAGGTGACATTCAAAGTGGAAGAAGAGGAGAAGGTAACGAAGTGGGAGATTCATTGTATTGATCGTATCTTGTTCCATGTCATATTGTTCCTTCTGTCTAGGCTTTCTCACTCATAAACATTATTAACATAATATAAATTACATGATTGAGTCATTATTAATGCATTTTTATTTTGTTCTTATCCTAACCTTCACAATGATAAATGAAAACAATTATATGTCTTTCGACATTATGGTTTAGTTGGTGTATGAATGTTTATTTGTTATACAAGCATATTATAATACGTGACTTGTGATACGTACGCTTACGAACCACATGTTTTTATTTAATATGATTTACTTAACGTATCATGCAGCGTATTGGCCAAATTTTTATATTCAGTATTTACAAAATTAAATATGTAAAAGGGCATGGGTTCATGAAGTTGAATAGTTCTGACTGCTGTTTTATTAAGATTCCATACTAAAATTATTTGATTATATCGCAGATTTGAGTATCTTCAAAATTATAGTAGTACAATAAAGAACCGAAAAATATATTTTTCCGTTAATGTTTACGTGAAAAATACGCAAGAGTTGCATTAAATTTTGATAAACTATACGTAAGCAAACTGTCACAACATGTGTTGCTAAGATAATGTAGTTTGTTCTATTAGGTGTTATCAGCCTCAGTGAGATATGCACAGTTTTGTTTACGTGAATAATATATGAATACACAGATACATTTTCAGTTAGCTTTTGGATATGCACATGATCGATATCTTTGATCAGAGTGATTTTATTTACTAATAAGTCAAACATTTTGGACGTACATTAGTTCAGTTTGTCGATTTTTTTAGTTATGAGTTTCTATTACTAAAAGATTTTTATTTGATATCAAAAGACTCTGACTACTATTCGTTATGCAGCTCTGATTCAACATTATGATATTTTCAAAGAATGTTATTAGTCTCATTCGTTATAGGTTTGAAAATATTTATGGATCAATCAAATATGTATATCCTTTAAAAAACTAGACTGATTTAATCACAAACCCTGGAGTAAATACGAATGTGTGTCTGATATTTTACGAAACGTGAAAGTTTTCACCAATTAGCATATACTGATTCGAGGCCGCATCCTATAATTGGATTGTTTTTTTTCTTTTTCACTTGGTCATTGCAAAAGTTACGAGGTCTGATTTGTACAATCAAAAGAAAAAGGTTAATTTCTCATATTGTTTGAAACTTTCGAGTTTTTTTGGGTTAAACATGTTAAAGATGCGAAATTAACCTTTTAAAAAATCCAAACCGACTTTTGCCCTAGTATAAACTAAAAAGTAGTGTCACATTCGTGTGCGACAAGGCAGAGGAGGAAGATAATAAGATGGCTCAGAGAATACTAAGAGATCATGAAGCTAATCGATGTGAACGATCCGATTTCCCAATCCTCTGCCAATCTTGCCTCGGTGACAATCCTTACTTGCGAATCGAATGGTGAGCCTCCTCTCTTCCATGCATCCCACAAACACAATCTTTGATTTTTTTTATGTTGCTTTATTTTAGGTTCAATATGTCTCTTGAATCTTCTTTTCAAGTGCCATTAACTCTTATTCAGTCTCTTTCTCGTTGATGTTTTCTGTATATATGGAGGTGTTATGTATTGTTTGGTATGTAGGCACTAGCGAATTTTGACAAGGAATGCAAGGTATGTACACGGCCTTTCACGGTGTTTAGGTGGCGACCTGGCCGGGCTGCTAGATACAAGAAAACCGAAATCTGCCAGACTTGCTCCAAGTTGAAGAACGTATGCCAATTCTGTATTCTTGATCTTGAGTATGGTCTTCCAGTTCAGGTCAGAGACACGACACTTAACATTACTAGCCATGACTCTATCCCAAGAAGCAATGTCAACAGAGAGTACTTTGCTGAAGAATATGAGCGAATGGTATGATAGTTTAATTTGCTTAGGTTACGAAAGGATTGTCTAGTTTCCTCATTGGTGATTTTGATTATTTTTTCTTTTATATATTGTAGACTAGAGCTGGACTGGATTGTGACTCTTCGTTTGTGAAGATGAGACCTAATGATACTCTTATGAACCTTCAAAGAAGTGAACCACACTATGGAAAGAACAAGCCACATGTTTGCAGTTTCAACACCATTGGTAAGTGTACAACAGGTGCCGGATGCGCATTCAGGCATGAGATGCCCAAGACAGGATAGTTATCACACCAAAACACTAAAGATCGTTATTATGGGTAAGATATTTTCTTCTATTTTGCCTTTTTAAAATTAATTAGAAGTGCATTTATGCATGTGAAACAGTTGCTACGAAAAGCTAGTGAGACGAGCACTTTGGAACCACCAGAGGATGAAAGCATCAAGACGCTTTACATCGGTGGACTTAACTCGGGAAAGATCCTCGAGCATGACATACGAGACCAGTTGTACGCTTATGGAGAAATACAATCCATCAGAATCTTGGCCGAGAAAGCATGTGCGTTTGTCACATACACAACTAGACAAGGAGCAGAGAAGGCCATGCAAGAGCTCTCCAACAGGCTAGTCATCAACGGTCAGAGGCTAAAACTCACGTGGGGAAGATCTCACGTCCCAAAACACGATCAAGATAGTTGGAAGTACCAAGAAGGCAGTGTGGCTCAGTGTGGTTTACTACCTCCAACAATGCAGCATCAGTACAATATGCACTCAGCACCACCTAA
This sequence comes from Brassica oleracea var. oleracea, assembly GCF_000695525.1. Lineage (NCBI taxonomy): Eukaryota > Viridiplantae > Streptophyta > Magnoliopsida > Brassicales > Brassicaceae > Brassica > Brassica oleracea. The sequence continues at coordinate 53,334,931 of NC_027756.1, read as the reverse complement.
CCAGGAAAGACCTTATTACCCATCAATGGACCCGCAGAGAATGGGTGGTCTAAGCACCAATAGGAACAATGGAGCTTCTTACCTGATGCCTCCACACCAGCCATACACGCCACCACCATATTGACATAATGTATGTTGTTGATTATATAAATGTTCCCTAAGTTTTATCTTACGAAGAGTATCATTTTAATATTTTTACACATTAAAAAATGATTTGAAACACATTAATGTTATTATTAATTACACATATTCAACAAATATTATTTACTATAAAAAATTTGTTTATAAAATTAATGCATTATGCAATTAATATTAAACTTAAATAGAAATTTTATTGAAATTCCTTCGGTTTCAAAAAAAAAAAAATCAATAATTAATTTAGGAGCGTGCATGAAAAATAAAGATATGGATGTTATATCCATGTTTGTGCATATCTGCAAAATTAGAATAAAGTTATTACTGGCATTATAAAAAATCAACATTATAATAGGATTATTGCTGGTATTATGAAAAATTAACAGTGACATGTGCATCTAACTAATTAAATTTGTCTTTGTGGTTATCTACCGCAAAATCCTTAAAAAATAAGTCAAACAAATAGGGTGCAAGTGGCATGTCAATCTTGCTAAAAAAACAAGTCAAACAAATAGGGTATGTGTTTAATTTTGGAGACATAGTTAAAACAAAGCAGAACAATCATGTCATTTAATTAATTTCACTTTCAACATGTTTCATTTATTTATTTGCAGAAAACAAAAAAAACACAACAATAACCAAGAATGTGATATTGCTCTATACTAAATCTGTTACAGCTTACATGACTGTTTATCTCTTACTTGGAAGATAATATACCAGAAACCAAGTCAACATCATCATCACTTTCACCATCAACATCATCATTATCATCCTCAGAATCGACATCAGAAACCTGATCCAAGTAGCTATGGTGATGATGATGATGAGAGCTCCAATCAGGTGGGAAAGTCTTCTGCAACGTCTCTGTCAGCTCACCACCAGAACCTTCAATCTTACAGAGACATTTAGACCAGTGAACTGCAGTTCCCATATCAACGATCAAACCTGCTTCCACCATCTCCTTGCAGATCGACATTACTCCCGAGTAAATGTACCCTTCTGCCATTGAAGCACGAGAGAGAAGCGATGTCATAAGGCAGTGATACACAGCTTTATCAGGTTTAAGCCCCATCGCTTTCATCTCCTCGTAGCAACTCAAGGCTTTCTCCGGAAGAGAAGCTCGAGCCCATCCTTTTATTAACGTCGTGTACGTCTTGATGTTTGGCCTCACCCCTAATGCTTCCATCTCTTGGATTGTTTGTGTAGCTCTCTGTCAAAACAAACATGTTTTCAAACAAGTTCTCTTTCTGCTCACAAACCAAAACCAAAGATGCGTAAAACTTACATTCATGTCGCCAGCTTTAGAGCAAGCACTGATGAAAGATGTGTAAGTATGAATGTCTGGTTTAACACCTTCTTTCTTCATCTGCTGCATCAAATCCGCAGCTTCCCATACATCACCTCTCCTTGCCCATCTACAATAAAACTTAAGTAAGAATGTGATTTCAAGAAGTGGTTACAAAAGGTTGTTGATGATGCTTTTTACCCGTCGATCAATATGTTATAGACGAAGGAGTTGCGAGGGATGTTTCTTGTGCTCATCTCTTTGGTGACAGCTAGTGCACTCTGCATCCGTCCTGATTTGCAGCAGGCTTTAAGCAGCGCCTCGTAGGTGAAGATGTCAACCTTCAAACCTTCGCTTTGAAGCCTTGTGAAATACTCAAAGGCTTTCCCCGTATCGCCAACTGATGCATAGCCTTGCATGATCTTTGTGTAAGTGTGTTCGTTTGCGCTAACACCCGCTAGTGTCATCTCATCTAATATCTCAACTGCCTTCTCCATCTACAAAACCAGCATGTCAACAACAGATTTATCTAGGCCTGCGGGTTCGGTTTATTCGGGTAGTTCGGGTCGGTCAAAATCTCACCGAAATGAACCAAAAAAGTTCGGTGCGGTTTTCGGTTAGTTTGATTTCAAATTTTTTTACCAAAGTTTTCTGTTTTGCAATTAGTTCGGTTAAATTTTCAGTTTAATTTGAATAAAATTAGAAAAATTCAGGATAATTTCGGTTAGTTCAGTTATTTCGGTTTCAATTTTGGTTAGTTCGGTTATTTCAATTCGGATTTTGGTTAGTTCGGTTCGGAATTTCTGTGGTACTGTCTGGATTTTTTTTAAGATAACCGAACTAACCTATTAATGAACCGAACCAAAAACCGAATACTTTTTTTACCAACTGAACCAAACTTCAGAACCGAACTAACCCAAAACCGAAAAAATTTCGGCAAGTTCGGTTTGGTTAAAAATCCCAGCCCTAGATTTATCAATCAGATAAGCAGAACAAGACCTAAGATTCTTGAAACATACCTGACGTTTCTCAACTAGCCCATTAATCAAAGCATTGAAGGTGTGAACGGTTGGAACACAGCCACATCTCCTCATCATATCGAAAACCTCTAGAGATTTCCTCATGTCACCGGACTTGGCATATCCGTGTATGATAGGCATGAACGTCCTCGTGGTCGGCCTATGCCTCAGCTTCTGCATTTCCTTCACGGTCTGGACGGCTCGTTCCATGTTACCCATTCCGCAGAAGGCAGCGATGATGTTGTTATACAGTATAACATCAGGTTTCATGCCGTCGTTAACCATATCTTCAAACACAGCAAAGGCATTGGCCCAGTCTTTTAGTTTAACGAACCCATTGATCATCATCGAATAGGTCTTTAAGTTGTGCTTTATGCCTTGTTCCTTCATCGTTCTGCTGACTTCTAAAGCTTTTGGAATCTTCCCAACCTAATAAGAGGAGAGAGGTAAGAGGAGGACATAGACACAGTACCAAGAAAAATCATCCAAATAAATGTTTCTTCTTTTTTCTTTTGAATACCAAGGAGGTTCGGGGCCAAAGCTGTAATCCCCCAAGCCCGAAACCACATCATGTAATATTAGTTTCGTCCCAGTGGTCACTCGAACTAGTGACCTCTGACACAATGGTCATGGTCCTTTCCAGGGTATATATATATAATAAATGTTTCTTCTTACCTTAGTATAAAGATTAATGAGGCAGCCATAAGTGACAACTGTTGGAGCGAATCCACATTCCTATAGCAAAAAACATAATAAACTATCTTCACTTTTGCTCAGATACTAAAAGAGGAAGTAAAGGAAGAGAGCCCAAACCTTGAGTCTTTTGAAAACAATTAAACATTTCTTCTCATCGGCGACCATTGTGTAACCGTCCATCATGGTGTGGTAGATAGCAATAGGTGCGTCGATACCTTCTTCTTCCATCTCCCTAACCAATGCCTCTGCTCGTTCCATGTTGCACGCCTGACTGAGACATTATCCAGAACATATCTTTTAGTTTAAAGACAAAACATACAAACCACACTACTAGATTTGTGTTTACCAGTGTGCATATATGATTTTTCCATAGATACTGGCATTAAGGGATTTGTGTATCCTTTTGGCCTCATCAAACCACTGATCTGCAGCTCTTCCAAAGACAACAAAAGTATCAGATGCAATTAGTGTATATAAACAATGGTTAGAGACAATAATTTAACTACTTACTCTGCATTTCCAGCTTTAGAGAAGCCTCCAACGATAACACTATAAGTCACCAAACTCATCTCAATCCCTTCTTCTTTCATCTTACGAACGCAAGAGAGCGCTTCCTCCATGTCTCTACCAACTGCATAAGCGTGAATAAGGCTGCATGTTGATTCAAGCAATGGACTTATCACACGTTGGACTAAGCAGAACCTGAAGAAGATAACAAAAAAAAAGGAGATGATACCTTGTGTATATACGTGACGTTGGCGTGATACCTCTGGAACGCATCCTCTCAAAAGTCTCACGTGCTCGATGCATGTCCCCTCTTCTTCCATAGTACTTCACCATCAAACCAAACTCCGTCCTAGACGGCTGATGAGTATAAAACATTGAATCAGTGAAGCAGTAACAAAAAGTGAAGTAACAAAAAGGACAAACCTTGTTGATCTTCTCGAAAGCAGAGACAACAGCTTGCCAGTTATCTCCATTACTATCCAAAATCCTCTGTAGTGTCTTCCTCGACCCTTCTCTCTCCTGATGCCACGACGACTTACTCGACATCTTAGCGTCTTCTTCTTCCCCTTCTTCCACCCATCTCGCTCTCTGCTCAGCCTTCGTCTTCAGCCTCTTCCCGTCGTCTAGCTTCACCGTCAGCACTCTACCGTGAAACTCAACGCCGTCGAACTCCACGGCCTTCATTGCGGACTTCTCCGCCGCGTAGATGATGAACCCGAATCCGGCGTTCTTCTCCACCTCGTGGTGGCCTTTGATTAGAATGGCGGTCTCTATGGGGCCGAATTGTCGGAAAAACTCCTCCAAGTCTGGTTTTTTAATCCAAGTCGGGAGATTTCCGACAAATATCTTCCCTTCTTGTCGGAATTCCCGATTTTCCTTTGGTTTCGTGTCGGTTTGTAAGTCGTCTCGGAATTGGGTTTCCTCCACTGGAGATGGTGGTGGTGGTGGTGGAGGAGGTGGAGGAGATAGCTTGCTGGATAAACGTAGCTTCGATGCTAAAGCAGAGCCAAAGGAAGAGACTTTACTGGCAACCTCTGATTGAACAAGAGGAGACGCGGAAGAGCGATTGGGATTGTTCAGACCCTTGAGGGGATTCTTGAGAGGGGCTTTAGGCGTAGGGGAAGAGGAAGGAGAGGAAGAACCGAGAGATTTTTCCGGTCGGCGAAGGTCTGGACTCTCGGGTGGTTCGGGCGGAGGTTGTGGTGGCTGTGGTTTGAGGGAGTAGGAGATGGATGCCGCCGGAGAGTGGCGACGGAGGATGGTGGCGGAGTAAGAGAAGTGTGGAGCAGAGAGGGACAACACGCTCCCTCCGTTATCCATTCTCTATCACTCAGTTTCTCTCTCGGTTTCTTTTCTCCTTTGGTTATAAGTTATAAACCGGATGTAACATAATCACGTTTTTGTCTCTTAAATTACTAAATTGCCCTTCTAAAACTGTATAATTCCCAATTTAATTAACATAATCAGTTTTACTAAAAAAAAAAAAATTCAATAATTTAGTTCGACTATAACCACTGTTTTCAAAACACTTACAAAAGCCTAAACAGATTCTTTAGTTAGGATTAAATGTTGGATTTAGGTTTCATCGACTTATATATTATTGGGCATATAATAAAACATGATTATGTTAAATACAATCTGGTTAATTTGATAGGAAATTGTGAAAAATTGACCACATTATTAGTTTAGGAGGAGACAAGTGTCGGTATTACTTAATGTGACGTCTATCCTATAACCTTTGTTAGAACTTAGCTATTCAATTTGAATTTTATGAAAATTATCGTTTCAAGTGGTCACTTTTTCTATCATCAAAACTCAAAAACCATGGAATAGAAAAAAAGAAAAAAAAGAGTCTAACTTTCAGTTTCAGACATCAAGTCATGAATCAAAAGACATAAACACTCAAACAACCGCAACTCTTTTGTCCCTAAGATTGAAAAGGCAACAGCATCTTGATTGACTGATAATAAAGAGCAAACTCCTCAGAACCTTCTGGGTGGCCTGCCAAAAGCAGGTGCCGGAGCCTGTGTCTCGACTTCAGAGAAGCCAGGAGTGTCAGCCATTCCAAGGGAAGCAAGCATCTCAAGAGTCTCCTTGTCCACCTTGATCACATCGGTCTTGATGGCAGACTCATCGGGAACAAAGTCCATGCGGCGCTCACGCTCTTCCTCTTGAAGCTTGAGCGAGATACCACGGACTGGTCCCTTCTGGATCCTCTTCATGAGATGAGTGGAGAATCCAGCGATCTTGTTGCGGAGACGCTTCGAAGGGATGATTGCGACTTCTTCGAGGATCTTCTTGTTGGTGTGGAAGTCGAGAGTCATGCGAGAGTAGTACTTCTCGATGACTTGGCGAGAAGATTTCTTCACGGTCTTGGTACGGACACGCCCCATGTTTCAGTTTATCTCTGAGTTGCGTACTTACCTGCTAACAGAAGAGCACAAGTTAACTCATGTCTTATTAGCATGAACACATTGAAATAGTCATTTCAAAAATAGAACCAAGAGAGATCATTAAACATATGAACAAGCATGAAGATACTAATCAGAATACATACACTGTTTTTTAGCAAGAAAACATCGAAACTCATTTTTTTTATTTTTTACAAAAGTAAATAAAAAAGAGAGTCAATAATATTGCAAAAAAAAATTAAGAGGATATTTATCAATAACATATGAACAGTGAGATTGAAAGAGAGGTTTGCTAACTCTTTTAATCTAATCTAATCTAATCAATCGTTACATACACCCACATTGACGAATCTAGCAAAACCTAAGACTACCCATTCTACACCTTTCAAACAGTAAAAAAAAAAAAAACAGATAATACATAGATCACAATCTTCTGTATATTTCCTATGAGTTCTCTCGACAGTTATTCAATGTCTAGGGTTAACCAGAACGTACCTGCGAGGAAGATGATGAAGCGGCAGCAAAAATGAAAGGAACAAAGACGGAGAAGAGAAATTGCCTTTTCTTTATATATAAAAGTTCTCGTTAGGGTTTATTTGTTATCCCTCTACGGGCTCTAATATAAGCCCATGTTATATTATTGGGCCTAAGTTCGATTCAATAATGCTAAAGCTGATACCCTGTATTGGCCCAAAAAGTTAAAATCTTCTATGACTTTTCAAATTAATAGTCGTCAGTCTTGAACTTTTTAATGCTACACTCTTGACTAGCATTAATGGCCCAACTGATGACAAATTTGGTCAAATTTTGCGGTACATAATTAAACTATAACTAAAAGTAAACTGGTCAAAACAATGGACAATCATGCAATTTTTACTTTTACGAGATTTGTTCTCTCTCAAACAATTTTAAATGTAGTATCACCAAGAAACATGATAAAGAAGAAGAACAAGTGTTACATACGCTGAAAGTTAACAATTAATAGTAGAGAAAGAGTAAGGTTTAAAAATGATTAAGATTTTAAATTAAACCGGGGGTAAACTAAAAGCAGAACATCAGTCGACATAGTGACAGACAGGGATACCTTCTAGATTACTTTTTTTTTTTTTTAACTTTTAGGCGGTTTTCTAAAATAGCTACGTGCTCCGATACTATTGGAATAAATGTGGCATATGCTTATAATAACAAGAGAACTGTAACAAAGTCTAGCAAATTCAGTCGACATGTGAGGTGTGTGTATCCTAAAATTAAATAAAGAGAAAAAAATATAGAAGGGAGATATACAAAAGACATACCAATTATACAGAGAAAACGTGTTGAAGTTGGTCTCTGAGCTGCTTATTCCCCCCATTTAATTTTCCAGCAAATTCTTCTCCTTATAAATTTTATTTTTACAAAACTATCTTAGAGCATGATTAACGCGATGCGTTTCTTATGCGATCCTTATTTTTTTTTTTTTAATAGATAAACTAATTGCGGGCCACCACGTGTCGGTGGGGCCCGCAAACAGTTGAAAAACTCACCAAACTTCGATTCTTATTTTGCCTTCCCCGTGACCGATTTTCCCCCTTTCCTGTGGTCCCCCCCACCTAAAAACCCCTCCTAAAACTCCCGATAATCCTGGTCTTAAGAAAATACAAGTGAATCCGTATAAATAATCGGAGACTCTTCAACAGTTTCTCTGACCTCCAACAAAATTCAGATTTTTGAACTTTCCCACTTTGGAGTCTTTTTTTGTTCACACCACTCATAAATCTTTGGATATGGCGTCGAGTCAGTGGACAAGGTCGGAGGATAAGATGTTCGAGCATGCTTTGGTGCTTTTCCCTGAAGGTTCTCCTAACCGGTGGGAGATTATAGCCGACCAGCTACAGAAATCTGCTGGTGAAGTTAGGGAGCATTACGAGGCCTTGGTGCATGATGTCATCGAGATCGAGTCTGGCAGAGTCCATGTCCCGCATTATATGGATGACTCGGCGGTTCAGATCTCGTTTGAGTCTAAACACGGAGAGAACGAGCGGAAAAGAGGAACTCCTTGGTCGGAAAGCGAACACAAGTATGTATAAATCATATTTCCAAAACTTCTTTTGCTTTAGCAAACATTATGGGTTTAGTTGGTTATAGAACCTAAGATGATACAAGAGTTGAATATTCTGAATGTTTGATTGCAGGCTGTTTCTGGTCGGATTAAAGAGATATGGTAAAGGAGATTGGAGGAGCATATCTAGGAACGTGGTGGTAACGAGGACACCCACGCAAGTCGCTAGTCATGCTCAGAAATATTTCCTTAGACAGAACTCGGGGAAGAAAGAGAGGAAAAGGTCGAGCATACACGACATAACTACGGTCGATACTAGCTTAGCCATGCATGGTTCCAACATGGACTGGAATGGGCAGCATGATAGCCCTGTTCAGCCTCAGCAGCAACAGATCATGTCTGAGTTTGGTCAGCAATTAACACCGGGTGGCCATTTTGAGGATTTCAGTTTTCAGATGTGATGAAAGAAGGAAATGAAATTGCCGATGTTTTAGTTTGTTAGCGTTTTACACATTTTGTTGTGAATAGGAAAGCAATAACATTGGGTATTTGCTGATGAAGATGGTAATGAAAGACTAAAATAGCGAGGAAAGATTTTTGCAACACGCAAATACGTTTGGTACCATACCATTTTAGGCAGTCATTTATATCTTCATCTAAAACTTGATTTCTACAGAACACAACACACTTTTTATTTTTAACTATTGCTTGCTTTATGACCAGATGGTAGTGCGAGTGATGAACTCAAGGCTTCTTTTCCTCAGGTTTCTGCGTAAGATAGTGAAAGCAAACAATCAGCGAACGGATTCGTTTAGTTTGGTATGTTGTGCTAAATGTTCATTTGTTCCGAAAGCAAAGCCAGACTCATGCAAGATTACCTTCCCAGCACTTTCTGGCTTCTGTTGCTCGAGTTTCTTCTTCTTCATCTCTAGGATCTCCTTCTCCATATTCTACAACCAAAAAGAGTTTGGACCCTTGGAAGTTGGTTCTTGTGAAGTTGAAGATCAGCTTCATAAACTAGACAGCGTGCCAAAATACATTGAAACAATCATTTTTTCACCCGTCATAGAAATTTTTTTTCTGAGGCTAAGTAATGAACGTGGGAAACACCCATGTATAGACTCAAAAACCAAAAAAAAAAAAGCACTAGAAGCTAGAGATTACATAAAGATAGTATGATCCATTTCTTCGATAAAGACTATGCTGGTGGATCACACAGACATCATTTATTTCCAATCTTTTTCTAACACACGCCTTGTAAAACTCATCGAGCATTTGATTCTGATCAATTTTTATCAAAAATAGGCTTGGATCAATGATAGTTTGGACTTCCTTTACTCCTTCTTCCGCCACCAGCTGCCAGACTCGCTTTCCCGCTCTAACTTCACCTCCAGTTCTATCGCATGCTTTCTTCGCTGATCTCCGTGTAATTCCTCTATCCACGAGGAGGTTAGTACTATTAGATATCTCAGTTTCCGGATGATTTTTTTTTTTAGTCTGCTTGCTCGTCCTGATAACTTCCATTTTAGTAAACTTTATGTGGCATTTGATGTTCGCCTACTCTAAGTTCGAATCTACTAAAAACGTTTTGCTCTGTATGTGCTCGAACGATTTGTTAGTGTGTAACTTTTTGTAGATTCTCGTATGAAGTAGTTATGAACATTGAATCTTTCTTTGTAATTTGATAGCTCTATGAGCCAATTTCAAGTTCTTGTTAGCTTTGTATAATTTTTATCTGAGATCTGCTAATATATATATATATATATATATTTATGTCATTGATTGATTTTGAAACGCAGTATAAGGAACCGAGTATATGCTTCGATTAACAACATTGACGTTGCTACTCCATCTCATCAGGTCAGTAACTTAACGATGCAGAGAGTCTACTGTTATGTGTATAGTTTTTTTTTTTTTTAATTTGTGATTTGATTTTCTTATCTTTTAATAGGGAAACGATCTGCTTAGTTTTGTGTTGACGTGTGCTTTGAGTGACATTTCCTGGATAATTTGATCGCAGAAATCACAAGATGATGATGATGATGACTTTGTTCCAATGCCAATGGTCTTGAATCTTGATAGACCAGGATGCTGACCCTGAAGCCACCATTGTTCAACTCAGTTTTGGAGATCGTCTTGGGGCTCTCATTGACACTGTGAGTGGCTTCTATCGCCTCTTTTGGTTTTATATGCTTTCTTATTGATGTGACATAAGCTTTAGTTATTCTTTGATCTACTGGAGCCAGATAGAGATTTGTAGCGTTTTTTTTTACTATCAGTATTAGATTATCGCTGCATGTCTGTTGATATTATGCAATCTTGCTTTGTTTTTCAGCTTATGAATCATTGTTGTGTTTGGCAGATGAGGGCGCTGAAAGATTTTGGATTGGGTGTTACAAAAGGAACCGTTTCAACTGAAGGATCCGTTAAGCAGACCAAATTTTCTATAACAAAACTGTAAGCAAAGCCGTTCTTTCCCTGCTCCTCTTCTGCCTTTATGTGTTCTTTTGTCACTCATTAGACCTCTTGATCAATAGGATGTAAAATCCTTAAAGCCCTGACTTGTGTTGATTGTATGTGATAATCCCTTGGATATTTGGTTTAGAGTATGCTAGTATTGGTTTTAAATAGACTACTAGCATTGGACAAGTGATTGAGCATACTCTAGATGAAATTTCCAAGGTATAATCATCAAAATATTTCTGTCTTGTGCTACCTGAATCGGCATTTGTAACAAATGCCGTAATTAATTTTTCTTTATTACAACAGAGACACTGGTCGGAAAGTGGAAGATCCTGACTCATTGGAGCAAATCCGATTAACAATCATCAACAATCTTTTGAAATACCATCCGGTGTGCTTCAGCTTTCTTTCTCTCTTTACACATTCACATTCACATTCACATTTCAGCTGTTGGATATTTTTTAACTTTGCCTTTATTTGCTTTTCAGGAATGCAGTGATCAACTTGCAATGGGTGAGTCATTTGGAATAAAGGCCCCTCAAAAGAAGGTAAATGTTTACTTTGCTTGTTGGATTACTTCTCTGTCCTATGTTTTTATGCAAACGCTTTTCTTACCTGGTATCGAAACGGTTTGTAGTTGTTGGTTAAAGGCACCTTTACTGATATGGTAAGTCTGTTTTTGATTTATATTGTGACAGATTGATGTCGATATTGCGACTCACATACATGTGAAAGAAGACGGACCAAAGAGAAGGTATCTATCGAGTGGAATAACTACACCACAAGGTCACGTTATAAGTTAGCCTGATCAGATAGTTTACATTACCTTTCATCGTTTCGTGTTTTGTCTAGCCTGCTTTGCATAGAGACAGCAGACAGGCCAGGTCTTGTTGTGGAGATGATAAAAGTGATGGCAGATATCAACATAGACGTTGAATCCGCAGAGATAGACACCGAAGTACTCAAAGCTCTTAAACCTCTTTATATAATCATACAGTGTGACATTTCCAACGCCTTGTAATAACAATTCCGTTGTCTTATTAATTTTCTTTAGGGACTAGTTGCGAAAGACAAGTTTCACGTAAGCTACCAAGGGCAAGCGCTAAACAGTTCGTTGTCACAGGTGAGTTCATGTTTCTGTTACTTTATACTCTAAACCTTTAAACAGAGAGAGAGAGAGAGATCTACAGAATCAAACTTATCCTGCAGGTGTTGGTGAACTGTCTGCGTTACTTCCTGAGAAGGCCTGAAACTGACATCGACAGCTATTAATTAGCTTTTTTGTTTGTTCCAAAACAAAAACGGCTTTTTCTCCTTTTCGAAATCGCATCTGCTGCGGCCTATCAAGTCTTCCTCTTTTGAACATTATGTGGAAACTGGTAATACCATCACGTCTGCGATATTTTTCTGTCTGGAACTGAACCACATTGGGAGCTAAAGAATAAAACACGGTTTGGTTCTTATGTCACTGAAGATATAGTCTGAAATCTACTAATAAGCCAGCTAAATTTATAAGTGGATGATTAATAGTGAAGATTATTGAGTAAGAAGTTGCAAGGAAACACTTGCCGACTCTCGAGTCTTGAGTGCTTTAAATGAAAATACAGAAAAGCTATAGCTAGTTTGCTACAGATTAGCAATAAGTTGCTTACGTAACATGCTCCTAAAGCCAATGAGGGGGAGATTACGAACCTACTCGTTGAGCCTGCGTTAATGGAACATACACACAACTTGATCCTACTCGTTGAGCCAATCAAGGCTGAAGCATTTTTCAGCGCCTTCAACACGAAGTCCCGGAACCACCTTCTCGACATGTTCCCACATCCACAAAGTCTCTACATCGCATATCACATGGCGTAGAGAAGTCAATGAAGCCGCAGAGCTAGGTATGCTCGTTAAGCTGCATTCTCTCATGTCGATTTTCTCAAGCGTCCTCACCTTTCCTATCTCTTCCGGAAGAAAACTCAGGTTGACACACTGAGAGATGTCTAGGTACTTTAGTCTCGGCAGCTCACAGATCTCCACAGGGAGAGCTTTCAGCTCCAGACAAGCGTATAGCCTCAGAAGCTGAAGTGCCTTTAGCTTGCTCAGATTCTTAGGTAACTCGCTGATGCGGGGACAGTTTGTTATGCTGATGGAGTTGAGAGAGGTGATTCCACAGACGGTCGTTGGTAGTTCCACGAGATCATCACAGTGATCTATTGTGAGATCAGACAAGTTTGGGAAGATCTGGGACATGTCTACTGATGTTTGATCAAAACTGTTATTGATCTTGCAAAGGATCAGAGACATCTTGCGGAGGCTTTTTAAAGGAACGGTACTTGTAGAGAGTTCAGGGACATGAACCCTCTCAAGCCAGAGACTCTTGAGTTTGGCCAGATTGGTAAATGTGGAGAAGTCATGAAGATGCGCAGGAGACATACCGTTGTTGATAATCACCAGCGCTCTAAGCCTTCCCATCTTAGCAATGAAAGGTGGCAGTACATAGCTCTCTGCAGAGAAGTTTAGTATCAGAACTTCTGCCTTAGGGAGTTCCATGTCAAACCACTCCATCTCAGTCATCTCCTCTGTAATAAAAAAAAAAAAGCAGAAGTCCATGTCAAAACGTTATGATTCTAATGAGAAACTAAATCAACTGTGTAACCAATTCTTGCCTGTGTGGATGGAAACTATACGTGCATTGTATGCCTCATCATTTCTCCTCTCCCATTCTTTTGGAAGCACTGACTCTCTCCTTGGCATCAATAGCCTCTCTCTTTTGTTAACTCTCCCACGGTTGCTAAGATGAAGTGCCAGGTCCCTTAGAACATCGTGTTGCGTCACAAAAATATCATAGTAGCTAGTGTACATAGCGCCAAACCTGAAATATTATACATGGTCAGTTAATAACGGTTAAACCCATAGAAGTGGCTACAAAAGGATGAGATCATAGTCATAGAGAGTTGGCTGTATAAATGTTACTAGGCCTGCTATTTTGGTTTTGCAAAACCGAACCAAACCAAATTTCCGGTTTTCTCTTAGCCAATTTTTTTAAAAATAATTTCAAAATTTATTTTGGTTCAGTTATCGTTTAATTTCAGTTTTAAACTAGAAGTTTGGTTTAAATCGGTTTAAACAACTATTTCGGTTAAATTTGGTTACTTTAGTTAAATTTATTTATTGTGTAGTTTAGGTATAAACCGGTTTAGTTTTGGTATATATATGTATTTTAAAATAATAATTCGGTTAACCATTTGGTTCGTTCAAACCAAACCGAACCGGTAACCGAATTGATTTTTAAAAGCATTCTGAGCCAAACCGATTTTTTTTTGGTTTGGTTCGGTTTGAATCCGCAGGCTAAATGTTACCTTGGATCTTTGACAAGAGTAAGGAGATTCCTGTTTGATAGATCAACAAGAACAGCAAAGGCAGTTGCATCCTCAAGATCATACATCTCAACCCACATGTTGATGATAACATCAAGAGGGATCTTCTTGTCTTCAGGGAAAGCACCCATATCCATGAAACACTCTCTGGTTTTTGGGTCTAGAGTCTCTAGAGTTGCTTCTATTTGAGCAAACACTCTACTCTCATGAGTTTCATCAGCGGGTTCACCTTTTGATAGCCTTTTCACTACACCTTCCCAATATTTTTCAGGTCGGCCTTTTAAAGAAGCACCAACGACTTTCAGAGACAAAGGTAGACCTTTACACTCCGCAACAACCTTCCAAAGAGAGTCAACAACATGAGTACTGAAACCAAAAGTGAATCGTACTATGCATAGCAGAGATCCATTAATACCTGCTTGACCAGCTCTTTGCTGTATCCAAAAGGTACTGATTTCTCGTTGAACGCAGAGAGACAGAACAGAGACGTTGCTTCATTTTCATTTAGTAACTCTACTTCATAGGTTGTTCTAGGATCTGCTAGCTTAGACCGTGAGACCACAAGAGTTGTGGTTCCAGGAATCTTAAACATCAGCTTGTCCAGTGCTTCCCTTGTCCAAACATCATCAAGGATCACCAGCCTCTGTGTCTGACCGACTGGTTCAGGAAGAGTGGCACCAAAGCCATCTTCATTACCAGTAAGAAATCCCCATATAATGGCTTTCAGTTCCTCAATATTGGGGGACTGTGAGACAGTCAGAAACAAAACTCGTCTCCCGAAGTGGCCTGTAAAAGATAAACAAATACAAGCATCTGAGAAACAACAGTCTCTATGACTCTAAATCAGAGTCTAATATCAATATCAATATCAAGAACTCAACCAATAGTTCACCAGAGATGAACTAAACATAAGCAAACATACCATTTTGTTAATTCTAGAAATGACTTAGATCTTTGTGCACCACACCAACATTCGTTGGATCGGACAAGTATAAATATGGTCTAAAGGATTGTAAGTTTATCATTCACATAATCAACAATACAAACAATAAACGGATATTTGCTTCAATTCCTTTATTCTCTTAAATTTCTTTGCTTTCTTCTAAGTTAATTCGCGTTTGTTTACACAACAATTAAACAACACATAGAGGTTAAACAGAGAGCTTAGAGCATGATTAACCCGGGGTTCTTAAGATGAGGTTCTTAACGGAAGTTAAAAAACAGTTCTAACTTTTAACTAAAAAGCTAAAAACCGGTTCTTAAATAAGGATTTTTGGAAGAGAGACGCCATGATTATGCCACGGTTCTTAGAAGTTAAGAACCGGTTCTTAGCTTTTTTACTTAAAAATTAAAAAACAGTTTCTTAACTTCCGATAAGAAACCCACTCTAAGAAACCTGGGTTAATCATGGTCTTATATATTACCTAGGACCTCTTCGTCCCTTGCAAGCTCTTTAGCAAGAGTGGTCTTCCCTGAACCGCTCATCCCCGAGATCCCGACAAGTCCTCCTTCATCTTTCAAACCAAACATCATCTCCTTCACCTTCCTCTTTCCCAACTCCAACCCCACCCCCAAGTTCCCCAAATCACCTTCTGTCAACATCTCCATCGCAGCTTCACCAGCCTTCATCTCCTCCTGCACCAAACCACCTCCCCTGATCTTCATAGACCCCATCTTCTCACTCAAGCTATCGAAACCCCTGTCGATCCGGTCGAAGCGAACCTCAGAATCAGCGCGAAGGTGATGAACGTCACAGAGAACATGGAGAGGCAAGCCCTGGATAAACCGCGAGATCTTCTTCTCCAAGTCTTCCATTTTCTTGGCGTGGTAAAGCTGACGAACCATGTTCCAGCGGTTGCATTTGAGAACCTTGTCGGTGAGCTTCTTGCACTTGTCTAAGGTTTCAGAGAACATGCGGAGCTGAACCTGGCGATGGGCGCTCACTTCTACTCCGCTGTAGACGATCTCCTTGATGGTCGGTTGAACGCCTGCGATCATGGTGGCGAGATTCTCCGCGACGCCTCTGCATCTCAAGGCTTTTTTGGATACGGCGAAGAGCTGTTTTACGAGCTCCGTCACAACTTCTCCACCGATAAGTTCGGCCATGATGAGAGAAAGAGAGAGAGAGGGGATAGTTGGTGTGTGGTGAAAGAAGAACTGAAGAAGAAAAGTTCCCCACGGCGGAGTGAAGTAAAGAAGTAGACGGGAGACGTGGGACCCACTCATGAAGCTTCGTCGCAGTTCACCTTTATCTCTCAAGTCTTTGTTTAATTATTTAGTCTCCGGAGGAGAGGCGGAGACCCAATATAGAAAAGACTTTTGGAAGAGAGACGCCATGATTATGCCACGTCACCTTTCAATTATTTGTGTTGTCTTTAAGTAAGCGCGCGAAAACGGATAATAATATTCCGTTCGAAGGATATATATATACGTACTAGATCAACTTTTCTTTTTCAAAATTTTATAAAAAATAAAAGTTCTTCAAACTATTCATATATTAATATCGATTAAATATTACAACTCGTCTTTTTCAAATTTTTATAAAAAAATAAAAGTTACTCAAATATTAATATCGATAAAATATTACATCTATATTATTACATGAGAAAACAAGAGCTTATAACCAACCAAGCTACCCCTTAAACCAAAGTAGTATTAAACCAGAAGATATAATCAAAGTAAACCAACGTAAACCAGAGCAACAGTCTCTTATACACCGTCTCAGCCTATCGAAGTTCATGTCCATCCGATCGAAATGTACTTCAGATGTGGCCAGCTGCTCGTTCAGGCTATGGAGATTCCTGTCAATTTCACCGAAACGCCGTTCCACCTGCTCGAAGCGGGCTTCAGAAACGGACTGGAAGTTATTAAAATCAGCGAGGATGTGCATCGATCAGCAATGGTCCCTTGAGAAAACTCGATATTTCCTTCTCAAAATCTTTCATTATTAACGAAGCGTAGCTTTGACAACACGTTTCAGCGCCTGGAAGACAGAACCCTTTCAGCGAGCTTCCTGCCCCTCGCTAGGGTATCAGCGAACCTACACAACTGAAGCTGGCGATGGGGGATCAGCTCCAGGCCACAGTATTGGATATCCTTGACCGTGGGTTGAATATCTCCAATCATGTTGGCGAGCTTTACGGCCATACTTCTATACCTGAACACTTTCCACGATATATACTGTAAGGAGCTGCTTCCCGAGCTCCTTTGCAATTTCGCCCACGACAAGTTCCGCCATATGTCTATAGTTGTGTAAGCCGATGTATGTGTGTGTGAGAGATCAGTTGGTGACTGGAGAGGGAAAAGGACTCGTTGGATATATTATAAGGGGAGAAGTGAAATTAAATAAACGTAGTACCCCCACTAACGAAGTTTCCTAGCAATTTCGGTTTAGTTCAAAGTCCAAAATGCAACCTCATCTGCGATTATTTTTAAAGTAATTATGTAAAAAAATTCAACTTTAATTTATTATTTTATTAGAAAGTATAAAAATGTTATATTGAGTGATAATTATATATGTTTACGAAAATTCGACTGTTTTATACTTGAATTCTATTTTATAAAAAATATCAAACTTTATTTTATATTTTGTAAAAAAATTTAATTAATTTACATGATTATTAAAAAATATTGTTTACTGAATCTCGCAAAACAAATTAATAGTATAGTTTAAACCACATATTGGAAACTGAAAAAGGAGTTTCACCAAACCATTATGTTGATAATGACAGCGTTTTTAAACATGGAAAGAAACAAACTTTCAAGCTCTTGACAGTCTGACTGGACTGGCCGAATCCATTTGATTTTTAACGGGCTTCAAAGCCGACTTCTATATATATATATTTAGACGGCCCATTTATACAAATTTGATTTCAAACTCTTATATTTGACCCGACCCGAGCCTATCTGTATGTCTTGGTATAAGGCATTTTGATTGAAAGAAAAAAAATAAGAGCAGACACAGTGAGATCACGACAACCCGACGATTACATCGTTTAATGGCGGCCATAGCTCGCCTTCCACTAACACATTCTCTTCCAACGATCCTAAACCATACGCGCTTACTACCTCAACGTCGTCTCTCCTTTCCTACTTATCTCAATCGCTCTCCCTTTCGCTCCTTCTCGGCCGTCTCCTCGGGGAGTGATTCTAATGCTTCTATTGTCGGAGATCTTCTTGATTATCTTAACGAATCATGGACTCAGTTTCACGCCACTGGTAAAACTCATTGAAACACAGTCCGACCTTGTTTTTTTTGTTCATTTATTAATTTGATTTGATTCTTATTTGCTTGATTCCCCAGCTGAGGCAAAGAGACAGCTTTTGGCTGCTGGGTTCCATCTCCTTAGCGAGAACGAAGACTGGAATCTGAAACCTGGTGGCCGTTACTTCTTTACTCGAAACATGTCCTGTCTTGTTGCTTTTGCTGTCGGAGATAAGTCAGTTCCCGTTTCACTTATGTTTTTTTTTTTTTTTTTTTAAT
>NC_027756.1:53283338-53316424 GCF_000695525.1 Brassica oleracea var. oleracea | reverse complement strand
TTTTTTTTTTTTTTTTTTTTTCAATTGAACCTTTAAAAAAAAAAAAAAGATTCTTGTATGTTACTCGTTTTGGTAGGTATGTTCCTGGTAATGGTTTTCATGCAATAGCTGCTCACACCGACAGTCCATGTCTCAAACTCAAACCAAAGTCAGCCTCTTCCAAGTCCGGCTATCTCATGGTGAATGTTCAGACTTATGGTGGTGGTTTGTGGCACACCTGGTTTGATCGTGACTTGAGCGTTGCGGGGAGAGCGATTGTGAGAGCTAGCGATGGTAACTTTGTTCACAGGCTTGTCAAAGTCAAAAGACCATTGCTTCGAGTCCCCACGTTGGCCATTCATCTTGATCGGTATACTTACTTAGACTAATGCATTTGGAACTAGTGTTTGAAGCTCACTCTTGATGTTTTTGTTCTTCTTGTATTGTTTTTTTTAGGACAGTGAACAGTGAGGGGTTCAAACCGAATTTGGAAACTCAGCTTGTTCCGTTACTGGCAACGAAACAAGATGAAACCTCGGCAGAATCAAAGGACAAAAACGTATCTCCCTTCTCCAAAGATGCTCATCATCCATTACTCATGCAGGTATAACATAACTGTGTTATTTGCTAGAGTAAGTCGTATTTTCTCTTAAGTATCTTTAAAGCTTAATGACTGTGTTGCAGATTTTGTCAGATGACTTGGAGTGTAAGCCCGAGGACATAGTGAGTCTTGAGTTAAATATATGTGACACCCAACCTAGCTGCCTTGGAGGAGCAAACAATGAGTTCATATTCTCTGGAAGACTTGATAATCTTGCTTCAAGTTTCTGCGCCTTGAGAGCTCTCATTGATTCATGTGCATCATCCGAAAGCCTTTCCACTGAACATGGTATCCGGATGATTGCTTTATTTGACAACGAGGAGGTATCCTTTTTCCTATCAGATATATCTCAGGTTGCTTCAGCTTCAACACCTTATTAGCCACACTATCTAAGTCTTGTTTTGTATAAATGTTTTGTGTCAATAGGTAGGTTCAGATTCATGTCAAGGTGCAGGGGCACCCACCATGTTTCAAGCCATGAGACGGATTGTGAGTTCCCTAGGAAATGCTCAGGTCACGGAGTGTACCTTTGACCGTGCTATCAGAAAATCTTTTCTTGGTACCTTCGCAAGACATAGTCAGAATGTTTTTTTCTTCTCATCTCTCGGCTGAGACTTGTGTTTGGATGCTTGTGGTTCAAGTGTCTGCAGATATGGCTCATGGAGTGCACCCCAACTTTGCAGACAAGCATGAAGAGAACCACCGTCCTCAACTACACAAGGGTCTGGTTATCAAGCATAACGCAAACCAACGCTATGCAACTAGTGGGATCACTTCTTTTCTTTTCAAAGAAGTTGCAAAGCTCCATGGTCTTCCTATTCAGGTTAGATGTTCGCTTAAGACCCAAGAGTAAACAACGTGAAGTAAAAAAGATTCTTAGAATCTATATATCATATAAAAAAGATTCTTAGAATCTATATATCATATAGATCTTCTAGATGCTCTTCACTAGATTTGTGGTATTCGTGCAGGACTTTGTGGTGAGAAACGATATGGGATGTGGATCAACAATAGGACCTATATTGGCTTCAGGAGTCGGGATTCGAACCGTTGATTGTGGCATAGCTCAGCTTTCTATGCATAGGTATATTAATGACTCACAGTTCTTTGATCATGTTTACTAACCAAACTACCTTAAAGACTCAGCTTCTTAGGGCGTTACTCGTGAAACAGTGTGAGAGAGATTTGTGGAACAGACGATATAGACATAGCGTACAGACATTTCAAGGCGTTTTACAGATCTTTCTCAAGCGTAGATAGGAAGCTCACGGTGGATGATTAGCTGCTGCTGCAGGAGTTGTTTTCGGTCTAATGGTGTTTACTGGCGGTTTAGTGGTTTTCTTGTTAAACCAAATTGGAATATATGTTCTTTTGTTTTTGGTGAAGGTTCTGATTTGTAATACGTGATTATGTTGTATTTTTTGCATTAAACAAAATTCATGCATTTGTTTTTTTGGTTTTTCTTTTGTAAACAAAGTTCATGCATTTGTTACCATAATTGATCTCATATGATTGATTAACTAATAAGAGTTTTTTTTTTTTTGAATTTTGGTTTTCTATCTCTCATAAGTATATTTATTTATTTATTTATCAATTTTGTATCTGGCAATGTGTATGCTTTCTCTTGTAATACTCATTGATTCAGAAATCAATTTTTGGTTAATAAGAAATTAGTAGGTTTCATGTGAGATAAAAGATACTCCATACTTGGAAGAAGAAAAAAAAGTAAATAAGGTTTTATTATTAACCAAGATAAAACCGAAATTAAACCGGTTTGAGTTCGGTCAACATCCAAAGATTGGAAAATTGACAGAAGTCAAACCAGATCCTACCAAAACTACTTGAAATAATCCATAGTTAACGGGTTATCTTTTCTTTGGCTCAACTTCAACTGATTCATTCACCAAACTTGGCACAAGAGATGTAACACACAATGTTTCTACCACTGTGTTATCTTGAATGAGTTTCAAAATTCATTGGAAAACAAACCATTGAAAAAATCAGAGAAGTGGAGATTGTCATGTTCCATGTTCTACAGCTTCAGAGAGCACCAAATTTGATTTTGATTCGTATTCATCATCATGGACATCATTTGGACGGAGTTGTGCCAACGCTTTCGGATACCATAAGTAAAAAAAAAAATAAATAAAAAAAAAACTCAGTTAGCATAATTATTTAATTAAGAATATTTAAAACAAGAAACAATATATCGTTATAGAAAAAGATAAATAACTAAGCTTACAAAAAATATAAAGTTTAATATTATATTTTATAACTGATTTTTTAATAGGTAAAGTGACTTAATTTAGTTGCTCAAAAAAGTGACTCAATTTCTTTCAAAAAAAAAAAGTGACTCAGTTTTTTCTATAATATGTTGAAAACAAATATAAGTTTAACCTACTAAAATTAATTTTAAAAAAAAATACTACACATAGCATAACATAAATTTGAAACAAATATAAAAAAATATATTCTATTAAGAAGTAATAAAGATTGAATACGATAGATGTTTTTTTTTTGAACACCTATATCACCATAGTCCCCGCAACATGTGTGACTGGCAAAAAAATATTAAAAAATATTAAAAATTAATTTTAAACAAATATTGTTAAAACTAATAAATAAATGATTTACCTAATTACTCTTAATTATTGAGTTTTTATAACCAGAAGACGAGCCCATAGCAGAGACAAAATCACCCTGTCAAACATGACTTGATATGCCCAATTTGGCTCAAGTAGAGGACCTCTTGTCAAGATGTGCCGTGTTGACTTTGATTAACGCCAAATCATTCACCACGTCATCTTTCAACACTGACAAATTTACAGAGTCATGAAGAACAATAAGCACCTGACAAATAAAAAATAATTAATTAGTAACAATATGAACATTGAACAGTTTAACAAAATCTGTTCGTGGCTCTTTTCTAGAATGAAAGTATTCTGGGATTGAGAGTCAATCCGTTTTAACCACGACATGAGCACATGTGACTATAGTGTCTTCGTTGACAAAAAATCCAGAGCCACCCATAGCAAAAATTTTAACTCTACAATAATCAGAAGCTTTGACGTTAACAATTACGTCCACGACGGCATTTGCACTCGATCTTACAAAATTAGTGCAAGTTTTAAAAATTAAATTTTATAACTGACTTTCAATAGATAAAGTGACTCAATTTAGTTGCTCAAAAAAGTGACTCAATTTTCTTTCAAATAAAAGTGACTCAATTTTTTCTATAATATATTGAAAAAAAAAGATAAGTTTAACCTACTAAAATTAATTTAAAAAAAAATACTACACATAGCATAACATAAATTTGAAACAAACATAAGAAAATATATTCTATTAAGAAATAATAAAGATTGAATACGATAAATATAGTAGAATTAATATGGTAGAACTGATGATAATTTGACGAGTGTCTACCAAAAAAATAAATGACAGTAAAAATAAAAATAAAAATTCAAGAAACTTGTTTAGTGTAAGGTTAATTATGTCCTAGTTATACTATTTGTTTCACTTATATCAAATTAAAAACATATGCATACTTAAAAATGTTAAAGTAAGAATATCAAATGTGACAAATTATGGTACATAGGAGAATGTTTAATTTTCTATAAGAGAGGCGATCATGGAGGCAACATCCATCTCAGAGTTCATGGATAGATCTTCAGTACTCTCCACGAAATCAAAGATTTGGTCAATATCAAACTCTTGATAGCACCCATATAAGTTTCCTGGTAAAGCATTGGTGCTGTCAGAAACCGCTACCATCTGATTATCCTCAATAGAATTACTTGGAATCACCACCATTGCTCCATCTTCAGAACCAGAACCAGCGCATGAATATCCCTTCGTTGAGTCGACATTCATCTCCAAATTTGTAGTTATAAAACCTTCAGAGTTCATCTCAAAGTCAAAGAAGTCATCATCAAGATTAAGCGCTTGATCAAACCCATCCACGCTTCCAAGTAAACCGTTGTTGTTGTTGTTGCTGTCAGAACTCGTTACAATCTCATTCTTGTGTTCACTGTTGTTGACAAACCCCTCCACATTCTCACGTGAAACATCTTGAATGCAAAGACTTGCCAAAGAAGACTGTAAACCTAGGGTTTGGTTTCCATCAAGCTCCTGATGAGTTGCGTTTATAACAACATCCTTGTTGTCCTCTACGATCTGATCCTCCTCTTTAATGTTTTGAGGTGGATCCTCATGAATGCAGCTACTACTTGCACCAGCGGACTGAAGATTTAGGGTTTGGCTTTGATCAAAAAAAACTTCCTTCCTCTTCTTCTTTGCGTCCTCACGAGTTGCCAAGGCCTTTGAACGTAACCCTTTTAGATTCTGCATCATCCTCGAAATAGAGTCCACCGCCTCACTCAACTCCTTGGGATCCTCTGACTCGGAAAGACGCTTGTCTTCCCACCAAAACTCTGACCCTAGATGATCTTCCCGAGGATACTCATTCTTGAGGAAAGCAGAGACGACGCTATCGACCGAGGAGTGACCAAAAGAGTAGAAGGAGACGTTGGATTTGGAGCAAGGTGGAGTCGCTAAGATAGCAACTTGAGCACCGGACAGAACACAAAGCTGGGCGGTTTTGCTGAAAAGACCTTTACGGCGCTTGGAGAAAGCAACCGATTTTGATTCTTTCTTCTCTATTTTCTTATCAGTCGGTATCTTTCTCTTCAAGCCTCCCATTGTTCGATTTCACAAACACAAAGAGAGCAAGAGACGATGAAATTTTTGTTATACGTGTTGGTATAATGACCAGTATCAATATATATAGGCAGGCTTCAATGAACTCTCGTTGCTTTCCTTTTTTGTTAATCATTCGCTAATCCGTAATTAGAAGGTTAATTACCTAAAGTTTCCCTTTTTGAAGCTAATTACTCATAATCACCTGAAACCAAAACCGGTTCACTCCAGCTATATTTTTTTGGTTTAGTTAAAACGTAGTAGTAGTATTTGTTCAAGGTTTATATTGGTTGCAGCTTCTTCGGTTTACTTAATTATTAAAAAAGGAAATTACTTTAACAATAAAAAAGGGAAGTTTAGACAGACTTGGTTTGCAAGTCATTGACTTTGTCTTAAACCCTGGCTTTGACCATGGCTCTCAAGGGGTTCTTCATCACCACCGCGAACACCAACTTCCCGGCGAAATCCACTCCACTCTCCGGTGGGTTTTTCCTCCACTCAAACTCTTGAACCATCCTCGCCACCATTAGCTCCACGTGTACGATGGCCATCCCAAGCCCCGGGCAGATCCGACGCCCGATTCCGAACGGCATCATCTTCACTCCAGCTACGCCGGTTAAATCAGCGTCTTCTCCACCCGTTATAAACCGGTCCGGATCGAATTTATCCGGTTTAAACCAGATGTTCGGGTCTTCACTCATACCGGGAAGATAGAACTCCACGTTGGCTCCCACGGGAATGTCGTACCCGGAGAGAGTCGTCGGCTCAGTAACGCCGTGACTTAACGTGAAATACGTAGGCGGGTGTCTACGGAGAATCTCCTTGACGAACGCTTTTAAAAAGACCATTGTGTCCAGGTCCTTCTCGTCGACCGTACGATCTCCCACCGTTGATTTAATCTCATCGTAGAGACGAGATTGAATCTTCGGATTCGTGATCAGCTGCGCGATCCCCCACTCGATCGCCGTCCCAGTCGTATCCGTTCCCGCGTTGAGAAACTCTGAACACAGAGTCACGAGATCCTCGTCGGACGGCGTCGTTTCCCTTCCATCGATTTTGAGATTGAATAGCGTATCGAGATACGCGAAGGACGACGCCGTTGGGTTCTGAATCGCCGATCGCCGCTTCTCGATGAAGCCGACGACGAACTCCACCAGCTTCCGGCGAAGTTCGAGAGCGAGTTTCCTCTCCTTGGAGTAGAACGGTGTCAGCACCGGGAGGTAATCGTGGATCCGCGGATCGACGGCGATTAGAATCTCCGTCATCATCCGATCCATCTTCTCCACCGACTCTTCATCCATCTCGACTCCGAAGCACATATCTAGCAAGATGCAGAAAGCAGCGAATCTAGCGTTTCTCAGCACCCAGACGATCCCGTCGTGCTCCTCGGCCTCCGATCTGATCCTCTCCACGAGCTTATCGACGGCGGATTTTCTCACGGAGGCGAACTCCTTCAGCCGATTCGAGCTCAGGATGTTCTGAACCATGTTACGCCTCAGGGACCGCCACACGGGACCGTACATTGCGGAGTGGACGGTGATGTCGCTCGAGCTGAAGATTTTCCGGGTCGGAGTTTCGACGGGCCGGGTTGCGAATTGGGCCCCGCGCTCGATCAAGGCCTGGTGCGCGAGATCCGCGTCGGAGATGATGATCATCGTTCGGATCCCCATCTTAAGCGTGAGAATTGGGCCGTGGATTTTTTTCATCTCGTCGACGTATTCGAAAAACTGCTTACCGGAGCGCGCGAACTGAAACAGATTACCGACAACCGGCCAACCCGGTGGGCCCGGTGGGAGGTTCACGCGCTTGGACTTGTGACATATTCGCGTGAGTATGTAAACAAAAACGGTTATGAGAAGAGTGAAGAAGAAGAGGTCTAGCATTTTGGCGCGCTTTTTCCCTTGAGCTGATGAGCTTAGAGCTATGGAGGATTTGAATCAGTGATCAAGAACTGTTTGGATCAGTCAACAAGTTGTATATTTGCGTATTTTATACATGTTTATAATTAATAGAAAACTTAGTATAACGCATGTGAATATCATCTCTGTATCTTTAGTTTCTTAAAATATGTCAAAATATCCGAATTTGTGTTTTTAGAAAGCATAGCATAACGTATGTGGAATTGTGAAAATGTGTATCTTCAATTTCTAAAAATATGTTTTTTTTTAACATGCTCTCCATTTTCATTTGGTATCAAGTTTAAGTTTCTTGTTTGGGATTGATTACCATTTTATACAAATATACACTGATATATATTCTTATGAAATTTCACAATATACGATAGTATAAACCCAACTTATTTATTTATAAATAATATCTCTGGGCCTGTGATATTTCCACTAGTTGGGCTTTTAATTTTTCGGTCCAATGTAATATTGATCCACATTCTTGTCTTTCTTTTTTTTTTTTTGAATGAAAACATTTCTTGTCTTTCTTCTCCTTAGGCTTTCTGTTTTACACTGGGAGACCATCACATGTAGCTAGATTTTAAATGCATTGAACATTTTGCAAAGTAGGGCTTTTACAGCAATACATAAAAAGTATCTATTTCAAGTGATCAAATCAATGAGACAGTAAAAAAGTTTCTAGAGTTTAGGAGATAGAGAGGAGGTAATGTGAGTGATGTTGCGAAATTCCAAACAAGAAGAAAGCGCAGTGATGAGTTTCTTCACATCTTCTGTGGTATGTGTTGCACTCAGTGTCACCCTTAACCTGAACAAACAATAAAAAAAGCTTCACCGAGATTCATTTGATAAAAATTGTTTAAATTCACAGGAAAAAGTATGAAGTTTCTTTGTTTGTTTACCTGCAAGAATTGGGTGGCACTGTGGGTGGTCTGATTGCCATTACATGGAAGCCTGATTTTAGTAGATACCTGCAGCAATGTACAAAAATCAATCACCTATACAAAGTGTGTGTGTGCGTATGTGAGGAAGAAGAAGAGAAAGAGTGTGAACCGGCTCCCTTGAAGGGCTTTCGCTTGATTGCCTACAACTAGTGAGATAATGGGGCTTGAGATTTGAACTCCAGATAATGCCTCAAACTCTTTCACCCTCTCCCATATTGCCTTTCTTCTCCATCCCTCCTTCCTCGCCACTACAACTGCTGCATAAGCAGCTGCAGCCATAGGGACAGGTATCGCTGTTGAGAATATGAATGAGCGTCCTCTCGACTGGATCCATAGACAATGGATTCAATACTTTATTCATTGATGTGTTAATTTGAAATTATAATAAAAGAATTATAAGTGTAAATGGATAGTAGCACATTATTTTGACGAACACAGAAGCATAATTATTTTTCCATTTTTCCATGTTTTAGATTTTTCAATCATTCTCTAAACCACAAATATATTTTTGATCAATTGCATTCCATATACACAAAATAAAGTATATTTAGCTATGTGTTGTGTAAAAAAAAAAAAAAAAAAAAAATTAAGCTGTTACAGACTACCACTAGTCTAGTTTATCATAAGCTTTCATCAACCTTAGAGACCTCAACTACCACTAAAACAAACAATTAGTTTACAAATTTCATATCATATGGGTATGTGTACCTGCAAGCTATGAATCCGCCATGACACCCTGCTGCCTTACTCAAAGTGCCCACACATAGATCTACATCGGCTTCACAGTTAAACTGCTCAGCTACGCCACCACCATTTTCTCCACAAACAAATGTTCCATGTGCCTGATTGATCGACTCAGTGTTATGTCTTCAGGACAAAGTAGTTGACACCAACACCTAAAATTTGTAACGTAAATGTTCACTCAGCTTACATCATCGATGGCTAGTAAGAAACCATGCTTCTTCCGAAGCTGAGAGAGTTCTTTCATTGGCGCAAAGTCACCGTCCATACTAAATAAGCTGTCAAGAAAACAAAAACGAAATGAGATCCAATCAGTATAACTTAATTTTATATGTCCACATCCTCAAACGACCAGAGGCGTTGATAAGTATACTGAAATAAAGTTTAGCATTTGCAGATAGCACCACAAAACTATGATCAGACCGGAACATTAACGTACTACAACTTATAACTAATATAATTGAACAAGAGCAGTAAGTAGAAAATGTGACTGACCTATCAGTCACCACGACCTTCCTCTTCATTTTGCAACTTGATCTGTCCCAAACAATCATAGATGACATCAATGACACTAGATATCAAGGGAGGAGGAGTTGCGGAAGCGAATGGCTTACAGTAACGAATTAAGGTGATACATGTCACAATGTCGATAAACAAAAACTTCAACATTTCCTTGTCGTTCAGCAAGACGGATACCATCAATAATCGATGCATGATTCAGTGTATCAGAAAAGATGGCCACTTTTTCATTCTCAAGAGGTTTCCCACTAGCAGCCAAAAGTGAAGCAACACTTCCGATTGCAACCATCGCAGCCATGTTGGCAGCAAACCCAGTAGGACAAACAAGACAATCCTAAAAAGGATAAAAGAAAAAATCAATCTTCTTTCATCTAGATATACATCAATATCATGGGGACTCATGTTTTGTTTTTACCTCCTTTTTCTTCAGTTCAGCCAAACTCGACTCAAGCAAACGATGATAATTGGTATAGCCACATATTAACGCAGAACCCTTAGGTCCCATACCATATTCTTGGACTGCCTGCATAAGAACCATAAGGCAATGGACGAACAATATATACTTTAGTTCGTTGATATGAAACTGTTTTGGAAACATACGCTTGCAGCAGCATTTGCTATGGTAGGATGTGAGCTCAAACCCAAATAATCATTCCCAGAGAACAAAAGAAGCTTCTTGAATCGCTCTTTTCCACCCTCGCCTAACGCATCTCCACTAAAACCCTCTTCTCCTGCCAATGTGAAACTCTCAACTTCATAAAAAAAAATCGTTACTTTGGAAACTCCGAAACTGAAAATGAAACGTACCGTTGCTGGGTTCATCGTGAAGCCATTTATGAAACGTGGGTATGGAGACAGAAACCTCGACTGAAGTTCGATCCCAGTGACGCATACCGTCGAACACCTCGTACTCGTCTCCTTCATTACCTCTGCTTCTCGCCATTTTTTCATCGTTTTGCCGAGATACACAAATGGGTCTCAGAGATCGAAGGACTTGTCTGGATTCAAGCACATTCACTGCTTCTTCCACGCATTTATCCCACGAATTATCCGCCATTCGTGGAGAACAAAGCGTAAGGAGAATGCGTTTTAGCTCTTATACATGTTTGCAGAGATGATGGACTAGTAGTAAACAAAAATCAGATTTAGTCACGTTCAAGTCACGTGATTGGTTTAATCCGGTTTACTCGAATCAGCAAAAAGCTTCGAGAGATTGGAGATGGTGAAATCAAAAATCAAAATCAGCAATGGCGCTTGATGTGAGAATCTTCGAAACCGTCTCTCCTTCTCGCTTCATCTCCTTCACAATCCCTAACCCTAACTCTCCGTCGCATCTCCTCCGAGTCGCCGTCCTCGACTCGCCGATTCACTCCAGCGACTCATCTCCTCGAGTCGCCGCCATGCTCGTCCCCAAGCACCGAGAAACCGACTGGATCTTCTCCACCGAGTCCGGCCATCTCCAGCTCCTCCTCAACCTCCCAAACATCTCTCGTCTGATACTGATCGGCGACGATCCCGACGATATCTCTAATTCCCCCGCCGACGACAGCGAGAGACTGAAGCCTCTCGTCGCGGCTCTCTCACCCAAACCCCTAACCAAAGAAGAAGCGCCGTTTCTGATTTACGAGGACGACGTAGTCTCCAGAGTAGAGCTGGAGAGATCCGTCGGGCCTTACGTAGGCGAAATGGTGATCGAAGACGTAGAGATTGAGATCGACGAGGTTACACGAGAGTTCAGGAGGAGATTGAGGTTTAAGAGAACGCCTAACTTAGTCCAATCCGATATCAAGATGGTCCGTACAAGAGGAGAGGAGTTCGAGCCTCGGCTCACGGAGCTTGTGCATCCTTACTTGGCGCCGATGGTGGCGAGTCTCTCCTTGATCGGTTGTGATCTCAAACGTAGACCCAAGGCGTTGTGTATTGGCGTTGGAGGCGGCGGGTTGCTTAGTTTCTTGAAGTTAAAGTTAGGGTTCGAGGTTACGGGTGTGGAGATAGACCCTGAAGTGTTGAGGGTCGCGAGGCGTTACTTTGGGTTGGAAGAGAGGTTTGCGAGTGTTCACGTTGGAGATGGTGTTGACTTCTTGAAGAGGCTTGATGATGTTGATAGCAAGTTTGATGTCTTGATGGTTGATCTTGACTCTAGTGATCCGGTTCACGGCGTGAGTGCTCCTCCGGTTGAGTTTGTGGCGAAAGATGTTCTGTTAGCTGCAAGGGCGGTTCTTGTTCCGTGTGGGGTTTTGGTTATCAATGTCATTCCTCTGAGCAAGACGTTCTATGAAGAACTCAAGGATGTGTTTAGAGGGGTCTTTGCTGAGTTGTATGAGATTGATGTAGGGAATGGTGAGAACTTTGTTCTCGTTGCAACTGTTTCAATTAGAGATGGTAATAGTGGTTTTAGTATGGATAATCTAGCACCAGTAATCTTGAAGTATGTTGACGCAATACAGAGGATCTGAGATGTCGTTCAAACATAAAATTTTCATTGCAATAAAGTTGAGTTCTCGATCCGATGTCGGAAGTACAATAAACCAGATACCATATAAAAACAAAAGCTTTATCGAAACTGTGTGTTCTTCCACAGCTTTGAGGTTACTAGTCTTCACTAAACTTGATCTTCTTAGGTAATGGCTGTGTATTTCCAACCTGTGAGCAGCGACAAAAGATAGATCATGCGATTTAGTAGTTATTCGATTTATGTTAATGTAGAGGACGTAGAAGAATTGTGAACACGGAAACTTACAAGCTCAGGGCATTGATATTCTATTCCAGCAGCTTCGATCCTCTTTCTCCTCTTCTGGTCACGTTTCACAACCTTGTTCAACATTTTCCTATGTTCTTCCAATGTCCTTTCCTGTATACAGAAGAGAAACCAAAGTTAAAAGTCCGAAGCTCAAGGGACATGGTGAACTGAGAACAAGAAAAGTGAATAAGATATATACCTTGTTATGTTGTTTACGCTCAATCTGAACCCAATCAACTGGTTTGTACTGACACTTGAACCCTTTCCACCTAAAACAAATCATTCATGACACACAAGCATTATGATCAACACAAAAACTTCATAAGTAGCTAACCTTGCACAACTGGATATGGCAACTAAACTATTCACAAAGAAAACCCAATACAACACAAAACAAAGAGGAATCAAGAAAGTCACTCACAGATTGGGTTTAACTTGCTCTGGTGGAATAACACGGACTTGAAGCATGTGCTCGAGCAGCAGATAGTCATTCATCGCACCCGCTGCAATTTCAGCCACCTACATATAACAACCAAAATGAAAATAGTCTTCAAGAATTGAATCAGGAGCATAAACGGTTTCACCATTTTGTAAAGGTTCAAAAGTATTATACCTCAGGGTCCTCAAACTGTATGAATCCAAAATGTTTTGATTTCCCAGTCTAATTACAAAAAACAAAAAAATTAATGAGGAAACAAATATAACAACAAATAAAGCAAGAACACAAGGAATATGTATATATAACCTTTTTGTTACGGGCGACTCTAACTCTCTTGACTGTTCCAAACTGCGTGAAGAAAGCTATAAACAACAAAGATACAAACAGTTTGAGCAGTGTGTGTGTGTGACCAAACACAATAAATCAATTTTAGCTTGTAATCAAGTTTTAAAAAGAGAGTAACCTTCAATCTCAGTCTCGTAGAAGCCGTGAGGGAGACGACCGATGTATAGCACCGTGGCTTTGTTCTCGATAGGTTTGGTCGCTGGAGCTTTTCGAGCTGGACCGCCTTCTAGAGGCTATTAACAGACACGAAGACAGAGATTCAAGTAATGGAATCTGAAACACGAGTTTGAAGGTAAGGTGAAAGCATCGTAGAAAAAAATTACCAGAAAATCAGCTGATGGTTTGGGGTTCTTGGGAGCAGCTAGCTGAGAAGAGGAAGAAGCAGCAGCGGAAGCGGTAATCTTCTTCATGTTCTTCTTCAGAGCTTTCTTCGCCTTGGCACCCATTGTTGCTGTCGTCGGCGGAGAAAGAGAGAGAGAGAATCGATTCAAAATTAGGGTTTAGTTATAAAAACCTTCTTTTTATCGAAAAACGCTTTTTCGAGCGTTGCGACTGGCGACGTTGGGCTTGTTGGTGGATAAATGGGCTAATAGACTATTAATGTGAAAACATAATGGATCTAAATAAGCTACAAATTGACCCAATAAGAAAGCCTGCTATTTAGCTCAATAGTGTGTTATCTTCCTGGTGCTTCTCTTTTTTTTTACTAGTGTTTCACATAGTTGTGATGATATGATATCCTATCCATAGCACGCACAATCCTAAAAATTAATACTCTTTGGTTGAAGCATTATCAGTTTCTAAATTAGTAAACTCCTTGGTTACTTGCTACTTTTTGAATGTTCTGAACAATGAAAATGATGCAAAATACAACGAAAAGGAGCGAGAAGTCTTTTTTGAATAAATAAGAGAGAGAGAGAGCAAATTACATTAAAGAAAGCAAAAAGATAACGAAAAGAGAGAGAGGCTTATTGTTGTGGTTATTGTATTGTTTAGAGCACAAGACAAAGCGAAATTAAAAAACAAACTGGTACAAAACACGAACAACTTCTCAATCACATGCTCCTTATTGAGGACCTCCTTTATAGGTATCTATAAGCTCCTTAAGCTTCTCGAATCCCTGCATTTTTTTTATCATAGTTGCAACAACAACAACAACAACAAAAAAACAAAGTGAATACTTTTGTTTGTTCTTCGAAACATAACTTCAAGTCACTGCGAGTCTGAGAGTTACCATGCGGGTTGTGAATTCTCCGAATGATTCCTTAGTTTGTCTATCCACTTTCCAGTGATAAAACAATGGCTCGAAGACTTTCTCTAAGTCGTGAACCTTCACCTTATCCATGAAGCTCCTTGCTATCTGTGTTTGGTTCGGTGTTCCTCCTAGCCAAACCTGCGGATCCCCACAACAACATTGCTTACTAATCTATTCTCATTATTCACATGAGCTTGTACTCGAACCATACCTGATAGCTGTTGGGACCATCACCCACTAGACCAAGCTCAGCCATGTACGGTCTGGCACAGCCGTTAGGACAACCGGTTACTCTTATCACAACAGACTCATCGTACTCCAGACCAACCTGATCCAACAAAGGAGTTTTGCACATCAAGATCAATTGCTTGTAAAGACACAAGCTTAGGTAAATGTAAGTTATTTTACCTTCTCAAACATGGCCCTCACTCGCTTTAGAATGCTGGGGATCC
Organism: Brassica oleracea var. oleracea; assembly: GCF_000695525.1. Taxonomy (NCBI): domain Eukaryota; kingdom Viridiplantae; phylum Streptophyta; class Magnoliopsida; order Brassicales; family Brassicaceae; genus Brassica; species Brassica oleracea. Next base: position 53,301,807 of record NC_027756.1, on the reverse strand, counting down.
CGCGCTCTGCCTCCGTTATTGCCAATGGGCACAAAGGAAAAGCGGGACACGCCATTGCCGTTTGATTTAATGGGTCGACAAACTCAGGTTGCTACAAAAAAAAGGTAAGTGGGGTGGGTTTCCTCAGTTTATGTCACAATAGTTATTAAATATGCATATCTAATAGTCAAAGAAAGGTTAGCTCACCAGCAAGCCGGCCTGAGCAAGCACTGTGGTGATGGGACGCTTCCACTCGGTCTTTATATCACACAACACAATGTTCTGGTTTGGTGTGATGCGAACATCAATTTTGTATTTCTCTATTACTTCTCTCAGTGTCTTCTTCATTATACCTCCAACACGACCACTGTCTACGTGAAGCCCACAGAACCACGCACCATCTCCCTGAGAATGATAAGATATTTGCCTCATTAAGCCACCAGACAAGTTCTGAAAGTGAAGGAATTTTTCATAAGGCTTTTCAGTAAACAATACCTGTTCATGCCATCCCAAGTAACTCTTGAACTCCCACTCTGGAAGATCACGTGAAGGCTCAAACTTTTTACCATAGTACTGCTCGACAACATCTTTAAACTTCTCAATTCCCCAGGAGCTGACCAAATACTTCATTCTGCTGTATTTACGATCATCTCTTCTCCCGTGTTCTCGCTGTGTGACTACAATGGCTTTCACAGCATACAAAATATCCTCCTTTGGCACATAACCTAGTGGCTCTGCCAGGCGGGCAAAAGTCGACTCCATTCTGTGTGTTCTTCCCATACCGCCACCAACCTAAAAGATGAGTCATTAACCTCAAACAGCTCCAAACCAAGAACACATGTAGGGTTAAAAGAGTATCCACTTACATAAAGGTTGAAACCCTGTGGCTCCCCATTTTCATCTGAAACAACGACAACGCCAATATCATTGGTGAGGAGGTCGACAGAGTTATCCGTAGGCACAGTCACAGCCACCTTAAACTTCCTAGGCAAGAACTGAGTGCCATAGATAGGCTCAGGCGAGTCGACGAAGTTAGTCCCATGAGAGTTATCATTTCGAGCTTTCACCACCTCAGGAGGCTCAGCAGTCATAAACTGCTCCCCATCAACCCACATATCGTAATAAAACCCCGACTGAGGAGAAAGCAGAGCCGCAATATTATCTGCCGTCTCCTGAGCAAAGAGATAGTCTTTCTTCACATAAGGCGCAGCAGGAGCAAGAACGTTTCTATTCAAATCACCACAAGCACCAAGAGTGCTACCCATGTTTCTAATAATCGAGCTCATCACGGTCTTGAGATTCTGCTTGAGAACACCGTGGAGCTGAAACGTCTGCCTAGTGGTCAAACGAAGCGTCCCGATCCCGAACTCATCTGCTAAGTCGTCCATAGTTAAATAGAGCTGGTTAGGGACCTTTCCGGAAGGGTTCTTGGTGCGGAGCATGAAGGAGTAGGATCTTCCACCGCGCTCTTCTCTGTTGTACTGCTGGTAGCTACCGTGGAACTTGATGAGCTGCACGGCGGACTCGTTGACGTTTGGAGCTTCTGTTAGAAGCTCCTCGTTGAGAGGATACCTTATGAAGTTGCTCTTCTCCTTGATTATTTCAACTTTACTCCGCTTGGTCGCAGCCTCAGGCTTCGACGGCTGAATAAAACATAACCGTCACTGTTATATATATATATATATATGATTTAGAACAAAAACTCGATTCATAAAATTAATTATTACGAACAAGCTACGTGAGAGAGAAGAAGAAAGTTTGTTATCCAAAATATCTCTTACTGAATAAAATGAACATTTACATAGTCAGCTATACAATTGAGAATAAACCAACTAATCTAACCAAACCACTAAACCGGTATCTATAAACCAATATTAATCATCGCTTCATCAACACATACAAGCAGAAATCAAATTCACTAAGATTACAATCAGAATCCATGGAGAACGGAATCATTAGGAAAATACGATTAGAAGAGATCGAATCTCACCGAGGAGACGGCTTGGATAGGGGAAGGACTCGACGAAGGATGAACCGAGACGACGCCACGTGGATTTCTCCTCCCTAAGAAGGCCGAATGAGAAGATCTCAACACGTCGAGCCTCCCGAGTCTGATCTTCTGATCCGACGAGAAAAGAGTGGCGGCGGCGCCCGCCGGAGATCGAAACGAAGACGACGACGACGACGACATCACTTCACTGATTCAGAGAGAGGGAGTGTGTGTGCTGAAAGGCTTTTGATGGTGTTGATAAAATTGAAATGGGGCGTGCGCTAAGAGATTTAGAGAGACAGAGACTAACGTGCGCAGTCACGTGACCTGAGGCGGCTAGCTTATATCCATGAGAAGCGCGTGATACACAACGATTTTACTTTTCAACTATTGTATCACACCGTTCACTAAGAATCTAACGGTTGATTAAGTGCGCGTGTCTTCATGTCCGTGATGAGAGGCGCGTAAGTAAATAAATAGGAGAAATAAAAATCGAATTTTTGCTCTGATAAAGACTTGAACCGGGATGGCATCCTGGATATATTCAAAGTTAAATGGTTCAGATGCTAAGATGAGAAAGTTATTCTGCAACTTGGTGCACCAAAGTATACTAGAGATTGTCTACGTGACGAGGGTAAAAGGGTAATTAATGATATCTCACCTACTTTACTTATTTGTAAGGCTTAAAAGGTTTAGTGGTTTGTGTTGGGCACATGCTAAATATGATCAGTATGCAAGTTTTAGCTGGTGCTACCTACTTACTTTTTCTTTCTTTAATAAACAAGTGCTTGCTACTTTGTTCCTCGTATACTTAATATTTAGGCCTGGGAGTTCGGATCGGGTTCGGACCGGTTCTTTTCGGATCCTAAATATTTAGACCCAATAGGTACTTAAAAATTTTTGGTTTGGGTTTGGGTTTGGATCGGTTCTTCTCGGGTCCGGGTCGGTTCGGATCTATAATTAAAATACCCATAATTTTTCGGATCCATATCGGGTCCGGGTCGGGATCGGGTATTTAGGATCTGAAAAAGAAATGACATACCCAATTCCATCAAATTTAGTTGATATTTGTCATATATATCTAAAATTTTAAAAAATAACTTAAATGAAACTATTAATAATTAAAATAAAACATTTTTAAACTCTAAATTTTACATTTTAAAGCTTCGTATTACTTAAACATATTACAAAATAATAACAAATGTTGTTAACAAAAGATATTTTAACTAAATCATAAAATAAATATGTATAAAATAGAACACAAAATATCATAGTTTTAGATATACATGTTTTTAAGTCGGATACAAATCGGTTCTTACCGGGTCGAGTCTATTCGGATCGGTTCTTTTCGGGTCGGTTCCTTTCGGTTCCGGGTCTATTCGGGTAAAACAATTTTAGACTCAAAAGGTACTTGTAAATTTTTGGTCCGGATCCGGATCGGGTATTTTTGGGTCGGTTCCGGTTCGGGTTTTCGAGTCCAGGTTAAAATGCCCAGGCCTACTTAATATCATATTACATCATCCACATTTTCTTTAGTGAATATACTCTATCAAAAGGACATATTAATTACTTAATGATTTGCATCTATTGATTCTTATGTACCCATAACATTAGTTGGTGACGGTCCACACCATTAACATTTGAAGTAGTTAATGACAGAGAAAAGGATGATCTTAGTTAATGACACAGAAAAGCTCACAAAGAGACTGAAAGATGCATTAACTGACGGTAGAAAGACGCATTCATATCTAAATGTTCACATGCGTTTGGATTTGCACGAATGCTACAATTTGTTAGAGAGAAATTAAAAGAACCTACGAAATCTTCCTTTGGCATTTTGCTAACTTCTTTTGTTTCTCTTCTGCTCTATGAATGAAGGCATAAATTATATTTAAAAAAAAAAACTATTTGGTGTTCTGTTTTATGTCTAGATGAGGTTTTTGCTTGTCTTTTATTCAGAGGAGAACAGAGAAGCAACGCTGTTTCTTCAATCCACTGATCTTCAGGTTTTGTTCTTCACTTTGTTTTTCGGGAAATGCAACCTGGCCATCAGCGGGCGAGGTGCTCTGGTCTTGGGTTCGAATCCTCGCACACAGACGAATCCTGCATAAGAATAACAGTGTCAGTCTTAAGTGTGTGTATGCTATGTTGATAAGTAACAATGCTTTTCTCTGTGTAGGACGTGTACCTCTCCAGAAGCTGTACTGAATCTGTTCTGTCGACATACCTGCATGTATTCCACAAAACATTTCAAGAACTTCTTTTGACAAAGAGAAGCTGAAGGTTGCCAAAGTTATGGAAATTTGATCAATGTGAATGCTTTTTACCTTTAAATATTGATGTTACCGATGTCCCGAAGTAAACAGTTCTTCTCGGTAGATCCCATATCCAGTCTCTAGGAACATCTATGGGTTCGAGACTGGATTCGTGATCTGCAAATACCTGTAAGATAAAAATGATAAACAAGGATCAAGAATCAAAGTAAAAGATCTAGACAAATCAGTAACTTGTCACTTAAACTACCTCGTTCACTTGAAAATATGTGCCGTTGAGGGGAAAGCTTCCTCTCATGGCAGTTCGACACGGTATCTGTCAATGATAAAAAAACGATATCAGTAACTTGTAGTCTCACTTCTCCCTTCTTATGAACACTACAAAATATCTAGAAAAAAATCTCACCAGAAGAGTTCCTCTAACTGTCTGTGAATTCGCTTCCCTCACGCCGTTGCACTCTGAGCAAGCCTCGTCAAAGCACAATTTGCCAGACGCTTTCCCTCCACATTTCTGTCCAGCCGAATTCGCCGTTTCCCCTGTCAACCAAACAATTACATTAGTTTAAATGCCTTGAGTCCTAGCTTTACTTTCTATGGAACTAACTACACAGGGAAAGCAACAGTGCAACATTTTATCTTTACCAGGTGACCAAATAGCTAAGAGATAAGGACTTGGGTCATCTGGTTCTCTTTTATCCATCTGTTTTCATCAAATAAGGATTTTAACTAATCTTTGTTCAAATGAAACACCTCAAGTATAGAGAGAATAAACGATTGTCTTACACCAGCGAGGAGGGGATGTGAATCCCAGAGCTCATACCTGAAAACAGACGATACATTTATCATTTAGCCTGTCTATCTATACTATGAAAGATGAAGTATAGGAGTTATCGGCTTACACTTGGTGCTCTGTCCTGAGACGGCTAATGTTCTTTAGTTTGGGAGTTGGAATTGAAGTAGTGGATGGATCCAAAGCGACCAAAGCCTTGGACATGTCACCTTCTTGGAGCTCCATGTTATTCTTCATGTGTTCCTTAAGCGTCTGGCCGAATTGTGAAATGTTGAGTTCAATTGTTGGAATCTCGTCAGGGTCCTCGTTGTAGTAAGCATCTTCAATGTCACTCTCCGTTATCTCAGGGTATACTGGCTCGGGCGTAGCCGGCTCTTCTATTATGGGTTCCGAGCTTCCTCCATTCGATGGTACTTCCCTTGTTAGAAAACTCTGTAGAGGAGAACTCTCTAGAGGAGGAGGTAGTTCCATCATCGGGATGGATGCAGGAGGAAAGGATTGGGGAGGGACTGGGATAGTTGCAGTAGTTAAGCCCCTCTCCTCTGATGCCGGCAACGCAAGTCTTGCACTGTTACAATGACATCAGTCATTTGACTCTCAAATTAGGAATAGCTACTTTGGCATGTGTAATTATAGTCTTCATGTTTGGATTACTAAAGCTTATGCTAAAATGATAATGCATGAACGGTTTGCTTACCTAGCATAAGCACTAGCAAAGTGCCTGCACTCTCCTCGCATGGGACATGCATTACAATTTGGTCTACTCTTCGTGCAAAATACCTGACATGAGTTCACATGATTTACAGACACATATTTGACCTTGTGTCTACAACGCTTCAAATTATCGGATAGATTCAAAGCTTAGAGCAATAATACCTTTCCAAATGTAATCAGCTGGTAGTGTAACTCATACCTGAACGAATACAAGGACGCTAATTAATTTCACTGTTAGTAACAAGGATAGGATTCTAAAGAAGAAGAACTGATTTTTTCAGGACAAATGATTTGGTAATGAGCGTACAGTGTTGGTTGATCGAGTTTGCAGAGTCTTGGCCAAAGAAACTTTTGGATGGACTCAAGCACTGGGTATCTGAGGAAGCACTGCACAGTCATGACTTGCGAAAACCAAAAATTTTAGTTGTTTGAATTATAAAGAAAGTAACTTACAGCTCCAGAAGGTGTAGTTGAAGTGATTCAGGTAGAGGTTGTAGAGGCACCCATCCCAGCCTAACTGCTATCCTTCCGACATTGGTGTCAACCTTCACATCATCAGTACCACTTCCAACTTAGTTAACCAGTAGGTTTTAATTATAAGTAGCTAATGATATAGTCCGACTTACAGGGAAAGCCATATTGTGGAGTGTCAAGAGTCGAATGCATTCTACACTTTTCAAACCCAATCCTCTTATGCTCAACAGATAGTCCCTGTCAAATGATCATGATCGGTTTGTATCAGTATTTCATATGACGTACCTGTTGAGTAAAATGTGAATCACTCATTCATTAAAAATGTGAAGTACTTACTTTGCTTTATCAGGATGAACATCCCTTAGCCATTCAAGATCAACAGAACCGTGATCCTTGACTATCCTTTCAAGGAAATCCTGCAAAATTTTCCAATCAATTTAGATAAGACTAGATAATGTTCTCATGTTCGAGACAAAAACTAAGAGCAACTAATTTACCTTAATCCTTACAGCCAGCATGTAATTCATTCCTCTTTCTTTGATAGCATCAGATATCTCATAGACGCTAGCACGTCTAATGGCTTCATAATCAATAGAGTCCATGCTTTCTTTGCTTCTTTCTTTTTTCCCTTTTCTCTCCAGCACTTCTCTTCTAAGACTATCCCATTGGCTTGTAGGCTTTTTCCCAGCAGCCTGTGTTCCTTTCTTCTCACGTGCCATGGTGAAATTTGTTGGTACGAAGTCCATTCCAAAATCTTCTATATCGACTAAATCTGCCGTCATATCAGGTTTCTTCTGAGCGACATTTGAAGTTTCTTGTATTTGAACATCACCAGATTCTTGATGGAGAAGCGATCTTTCATCAGACAAGTTTGGACTCCCAATTTGCACTGATTGTGCTGATCCACTGGCTGTTTTTGTTTCAGACCTGGTTGTAGAAAACTCTGCGTCTGATTTGGAACCTGAAGAGGATCCAACTCTCCCGGACGATTGAGATGTCCAACTCGCAGGATCAAAAGAATCTTGTGATGATAACACTTCCTCTTCTAAGTTCTGACTACTGTTCTCTAAGAAATTAAATCTTTCGATTCCAGAGTTTGAACAGGACCTTTGCTGCTCTTTTGATCCACTATCAACCCCAGAAACTTGCGTATCAGACGAAGTTTGAACCTTTTCCTGCCACGGAGGGGTGTCATTTAAGTTCAGAATGCATCCTTCTGGATCTTCAACAACTACGCTTCTAATATTCCTTTCATCTTCTGGTTTGCTGCTTGGTTTTGGAGGGAATCGTGCAGCTAGAGACATGAAAGCAGAGCTGCATCGTAAAAACAACATTGATTATTTTCTAGGTTTTGGAACTCTCTTTGACATACTAATTTTCTCAAAGCAACCAATATACCTTGAAAGGTGATCTGTGACATTCTGAGTAAGGAAAACTCCAATGACGGAATCAACCACCGATCCCTTCCATGGCGAAAAACGTCTATCTCCTGTAAACATTCAAGCTCAACATTATGATTTCAGGAAAAAGACAGTGTTAAGAGTGTTACGGGTATTTACCTTGCACAAGATGCATACGGGCAATAAATGAATCAGCCCTCCCTCGGAAAACATTTCTCTCTTCTTCCCACCACTTCTCTTTTTTCTTATTCCTCTCGCCATTGCCCTCTTTTTCTTCTTTCCCCATCAAAAGATTCCATATCCGAGTTGTTTCATCATCAAGGTCAACTTTAGGCCTTGGTTTTTTCTTCTTGGTCTCATATGGAACAACTGCACCATCTCCTTTGTATATGGCAAGTGCATTCTGCTCTTGTTCTCTGCTTTCATCTCCTATATATAGATTCTGCAACCTGTATATTATTTCTGCAATACAATCTTCACGTAGAAGTTCTCCTGATTGACCTGTACAAGCACCAGCAGTGGTTACGTAGCTGGTTTGGACACATCAGCTACTAAAAACTGAAAATGTATTACACAGAGATTGCGGAATATTGTTACCTCTTGCTTGTTTGGACTTCACTCCTTTCTCTTTAGCCTTACTTCTTGATGAAGGTGCCTTTGCTTGAGTAGGTTTGTAAACCTGGATCTCTGAGGCATTGGGTAGCGGAGGTACTGTTTTCTTTCTCCCTCTAGGGCCCTTTCTTGCTGGAGTTTCTGGGACAATACCTTTCTCATTATCTGCAGAATTTTGAGCTGGTGGAGGTACTGCTTTCTTTCTCCCTCTAAGACCCTTTTTTGCGGGAGTTTTTGGGACACCACTTTTATCTTTTCTTGCCCCATCAGTTGGATAATCCTCGATATCTATTACCTCAGGAGCCACGCCATGCAACTTTTCTTGGACTGCTTTCTGGATTCTCATTTTCTTTGCAGCGTCTATATGTTTCGCACTCGTGCTAATGTTCTGTCTCTCCACATCTTGTGATTGAGAAATTTGTTGGAGTAAGGGCCAATGAGCTACTGAGTTTTGCATATGTCCCATCGCAGGATCATACTGTCTCTTCGAACCCCTGGCTTCGACATGTTTAGCGTTATCTGGAGTTGGCAAAGCAGAGTTTTGAGATAGGGCTTTCTTGCGTAAGTCAAAATATTCAGCATTGGATCTCTCATGAGATGGGATGCGCTCATTTCCTTGGTAGATATCTTGCGGTGAAGAACCGTATCCAGCAATGCTGCTTCTTTGATATGTATCTGCAGTCCCATTCATACTCCCGGAAACAGATTCCATATACAGATTTGTTGCCGGAGTTTGTGATTGAGGATGAGGTCGAAGCCCAGACGATGACATGTTGGCAGCTACCATCTGATTCAAGTGAGTAAAACCTTTAGGAGTTCCAAGTTGCCTGTTCATCAAAGGTACGCAAGGCTGCTGGCCCCTCATTGATGAACCAGGTTGCTGGTTACCCATCAGAAATTGAGATTCCTGGTTCCCCAGCAGCATCCCATGTTGTTGCTGCCTGGGTGACATAACAGGCTGCTGCATAGCTGACAGTGATCCATATTGTTGATTTCCAGCAAGTAAGCAAGTCTGCTGGCCTCTCATAGATGAACCAGGTTGCGGGTTTCTCATCAGAAGTTGAGATCTCTGGTTATCAAGCAGCATCCCATGTTGTTGCCCCCTGGTTGACATAACATGCTGCTGCATGCCTGGCGGTGGTCCATGTAGTTGATTTCCAGCAGGTAAGCAAGTCTGGTGGCCTCTCATTGATGAACCAGGTTGCTGGTGAGATCTCTGGTTATCCAGCAGCAGCGCATGTTGCTGCCCCCTGGTTGACATATACTGCTGCATGCCTGACGGTGATCCATGTTGTTGATTTCCAGCAGGTAAGAAAGTCTGCTGGCCTCTCATTGATGAACCAGGTTGCTGGTGAGATCTCTGGTTATCCAGCAGCAGCCCATGTTGTTGCCCCCTGGTTGACATAACATGCTGCTGCATGCCTGGCGGTGGTCCATGTTGTTGATTTCCAGCAGGTAAGCAAGTCTGCTGGCCTCTCATTGATGAACCAGGTTGCTGGTTAGATCTCTGGTTATCCAGCAGCAGCCCATGTTGTTGCCCCCTGGTTGACATAACATGCTGCTGCATGCCTGACGGTGACCCATATTGTTGATTTTCAGCAGGTAAGTAAGTCTGCTGTGTTTGCTGATTCAAAAACATAGGCTGGTTGTTCCCTTGGAGACCTCCTGGTTGTTGGATTCCACTCGCCAAAGCAGATCGTTGGGTTCCCATCAGATACTTAGGTTCTTGGCTACCCATGGCCAAGCGAGGCTGCTGGTTACCGACTGGAAAGCCACAAAGTTGGTTTTTCATGTGAAGCCAAGCTTGTTGGTTTTCCATTGGCAACTGGCGTTGCTGGTTTTCCATTGGCCACTGGCGTTGCTGGTTTCCCATTGGCAACTGGCGTTGCTGGTTTCCAGTGAATAATTCAGGTTGTTGGTCTCTGCCCAGTATTCGAGAATGGTTTACTTCTGATCCTCTGGGTAGTGTCACGACTGTTGACGCTTCAAGTGGCTGGTTCGCAGCAACCAATCCATTGGTCTTGTCTACTTGTGTTACTGAATCCAGCCAGCTACCACTTGTTCCACCAGCGGCATCTCTGGACTCAGTAAATGAGTTTGAACCACTAGTGTTCTGGAAAATTTCAGACCCGGAGTCATCTAGCCCCACATCTCCAGTTTTCTCCAAGTCAAAAGATAAAGCCTTTCTGCAACTTTTGCCTGTAATTTCAAGGCTAGTGTTGCTCATATCTCCACCGATGGCTGGCTTGTTAGCTGCTGATTCTTTCAAGTTTGTCTTCTGAGCTTTCTTCCTTTTGCCACCCCCGGTTGCTTTATGTTTCGCAGCTTCCTGAGTTGCAGGTTTGCGTGGCTTCCTTATAGGTTTGCCTTCCACATACACCTTGGGCATGAACTTCTTCTTCTTTTTGGAGGGTTTCTGCTGAGGTGTCTGGTTAAGATCAAACCCCAGATCACTTTGTCTCCTACCATCCTTCTGTTCAGTAACTTCCGTCGAGTTAACAACAGACGATGCCACAACGCTCTGCATGCCGTAGTCAGATGTCTGCCCTGTGGTTTCCAGGAACCCATTATCCCGACCTGTTCGGCACAACAGACTAGGCGTTGAAGGCACAGGTTGAACAGAACTCTCACAGACGTACCCAGCTGCTTCACTTGTAGGTGGAGAATTCAAATTGTAAAGAGGCCTGCTACTCGCTGGAGTTCCACCTGTGGAAAAAACTCAACTTTCTTAAGAACTGATAATATGCAGTGCATGTCTGGCTCATGCTTAGAAGGTTCTCATATTCATGCAAAGACCAACAGGATACTACAAGATCTAAGCAGTGGCTGAGGCAATTAAGGATCATGTGTGGTCATTTGACCCATATCAATTTTAAGCATAAATATGTAATATATCTTTGATTAATTGGTTAAGTTTCAGTAGTAGTTTGACCCCCTTAATATCTATCCAATTTCATATATATAAACTTTTGACCCCATTGATTTATTTTCCTAGTTCCGCTACTGGATCTAAGCAATGTTCCACGCTAAATACTGCAAGAATGGCTACAAAAACACTGAAAAAACAGATATTCACACTCACATTGAGGAACCTGGAACAAATGATCTCCACCACTCAGCAGGCTTGTGAACGACATAGGCATCTGATCCGTATCCAACAAGTCGTCCAGTTCAAACACATTACTACATCCACCTTGAGAATTAGAAGCAACATTGCTCCTTCCCAAAGGATCCTCCTCTCTCTCCCCTGTGTAGTAATTACGATCTTGCCCACCACCACCGTCTACAACCACGCTTGATCCACCTCGCATGGGCTTCCTGGGTGTGATCGGAGCCCAAGAGCCCATGAATTGATTCTCCACAGGATTATTACCCCTGGAGCTCATCACTCTAACAAATTTGTTTCAGCCTAACAACCAAACATTGATGAAACCAGGCGATAGAGAGAGAGACGATCACTCCTTTTAACTAAAGAATCTGCAACATAAAACGCAACAAATGATTTTTCCCCAGATATTTTCTTCGTCAACGAAAAGAGAAACACATTCAATTTACAAGAGACGCTGAGAAAATCCAGAAAAATTAAATTAGAATCAAAGGAGACATTGATGTATGAGAGAATGTTTGATAAAGCGAATCTGAGGTTTTAATTAGGGAGAATCGAGCTCAGGTGTTAATAGCTGAGATTATGATCAGAAAATAGAAATACAACATTGATGTAAATAAAGTCTCTGTAGATCGTTTCGTGATCTGGAGAGATTTAACAGAACGAAATTTATAAGATATATAAAGGAAAAATGTTTAAAATCGGGAAATGGAGCTTGAAGCTCACCGATCTGAGGGAGGTTATGATTCTCAGGGCGAGGTCAATGCCGGAGAGGAACTGAGTCAGCTCTGCCGTTAGAGATGGGTAGAGAAAGAGAGAGAGAGTTTGGTGTGATTGTGATGAAGAAGAAGAAAACTGGAAGAGAATGAATACATTTTATGGAGAAAAATAGGAGTAAATAAATAGCAACGAATCACATTATAGTTATGAATACAGACAAATTATTCCTCCTCTTTAATTAATTACACTACGACCAATGCATGCGTTAATATAAATCTGCTCCATTTTTATCCTATTAGCTTATGCTGCATGGAGAAAATCTAGTATATTATTACTAACTAAAAAAGTTTAGTGTTAATATATGAGAGATTCCCATGCATAAAAAAAAAAGGTGAAATGTGGGTTGTCTCGGCCATTACTGTCATAGCTACATTTGTCAGCTCTGGGTACGTGGATTCCATTCTAGTTCGGCGATTGGTGTATTATTTTTTTGTATTACGTGGAATTCGGCGATTGGTGTATTATTTTTTTGTATTACGTGGAATATTGATATAACATTTAGAAATATGCGCAAAATAAGTGTGTAATTATAATAAATTTATGGGTAAAAAGCTAGTGTTAATGTATGCGAGATTATATGCAGAAGTGATATGAGTTATGATTCTAGTTCGGCGATTGGTGTATTGTTTTTTTTGTATTACGTGGAATATTGATATAACATTTAGAAATATGCGCAAAATAGGTGTTTAATCATGGTAAATTTATGGGTAAAAAGCTAGTGTTAATGCAAGCGAGATTATATGCAGAAGTGATATGAGTTATGATTCTAGTTCGGCGATTGGTGTATTGTTTTTTTTGTATTACGTGGAATATTGATATAACATTTAGAAATATGCGCAAAATAGGTGTTTAATCATGGTAAATTTATGGGTAAAAAGCTAGTGTTAATGCAAGCGAGATTATATGCAGAAGTGATATGAGTTATGATTCTAGTTCGGCGATTGGTGTATTATTTTTTTGTATTACGTGGAATATTGATATAACATTTAGAAATATACGCAAAATATGTGTGTAATCATGATAAATTTATGGATAAAAAGCTAGTGTTAATGTATGCGAGATTATATGCAGAAGTGATATGAGTTATGATTCTAGTTCGGCGATTGGTGTATTATTTTTTTGTATTACGTGGAATATTGATATAACATTTAGAAATATGCGCAAAATAGGTGTGTAATCATGATAAATTTATGGGTAAAAAGCTAGTGTTAATGTATGTGAGATTATATGCAGAAGTGGTTAATTAAAAAAATGTAAAATCTCGGCAATTATTATCACTGGATTTTCTTGTTCGTTCTCGGTATGTGGGTCCCATTAATCTTGCTCGGCGACTGGTGTATTATTTTTTGTATTATGTGGAATATTGATATAACATTTAGAAATATGTGCGAAATAGAAGTGTAATCATGAAAAAAAATTGGGTAAAAATTTAGTATTAATATATGCGAGATTTTATGCAGAAGTGACATATGAAAAATCTCGATAGTTATTATCAATGGATTCCCGTGTTCGTTCTCGGTATGTGGGTTTCACTCTTTTTGTCGATTAGTACTTTGTTTTGTATTGCGTTAAACATGTGATATATTGATTAGAAATATATACAATATAGATATCGACAACCCTAAAAACTTCATTGTAAAAAAAACAGTGCTAATATACAATAAATTAGTATAAAAGTGATTGATAAAGAAAATGTAACGTTTCGACTATTATTATCATCAGTAGATTCTCGTGTTCGTTCTCGGTATGTGAGTTTCACTCTTGTTGTCGATTAGTACTTTGGTTGTATTGCATTAAACATGTGATACATTGATTAGAAATATATACAATATAGATATCGACAACCCTAAAAACTTCATTGAAAAAAAAACAGTGTTAATATAGTATAAAAGTGGTTGATAAAGAAAATGTAACGTCTCGACTATTATTATCATCAGTGGATTCTCGTGTTTGTTCTCGGTATGTGGGTTTCACTCTGTTGTCGATTAGTACTTTGGTTTGTATTGTGTTAAACATGTGATATATTGATTAGAAATATATACAATATAGATATCGACAACCCTAAAAACCTCATTGAAAAAACAGTGTTAATATACAATAAATTTTAGTATAAAAGTGGTTCATAAAGAAAATGTAACGTCTCGACTATTATTATCATCAGTGGATTCTCGTGTTTGTTATCGGTACGTGGGTTTCACTCTTGTTGTCGATTAGTACTTTGGTTTGTAAACATGTGATATATTGATTAGAAATATATACAATATAGATATAGACAACCCTAAAAACTTCTTTGAGAAAAAAATAGTGTTAATATACAATAATTTTAATATAAAAGTGGTTCATAGAGAATGTAACGTCTCGACTATTATTATCATCAGTGGATTCTTGTCTTCGTTCTCGGTATGTGGGTTTCACTCTTGTTGTCGATTAGTACTTTGATTTGTATTGCGTTAAACATATGATATATTGATTATAAGTATATACAATATAGATATCGACAACCCTAAAAACTTCTTTGGAAAAAAAAAAATTAATATACAATAAATTTTAATATAAAAGTGGTTGATAAAGAGAATGTAATGTCTCAACTATCATTATTAGTGGAGTCTCGTGTGATACATTATTCTCCGTATGTGGATTTCATTCTTATTTGATGATTCGTACATTATTTTGTATGAGGTTGAACATGTGATACAATGACTAGAAATGTGTAAAAATGGATGTGTGTAACTATGAAAAATAAACTGTTACTAAAATTAAAATTTTTATAACTTATATCCTATTTAAAGATGAAAACAAAGGAAAAGAGTTGATGGACACATCATGTTTATATAATTTAGGATTTAAAAAAAAATCTGCTCAAAACTTATTATTTCTGTCAAAATAATAACCATCTTTAGTGAAGCTAAACCTTTTTCCTTCCTAGTACTCTTTCTGCCTATCTTTTTTTTTTTTTTGAAACACTCTCTGCCTATCTTCCTCTAATCGTTCTTTTTTCTTTCTTTTAGGTCGTCCCTAACTGGTAATGTTAAGGTTATCTGATTCTAACCATGGCGATTGATGAAAGATAACAATCAAACATTTTGTAATTGACATGGAAGGTCTAATCAACTCAGTCTAGCCAGATATTTTATCGACGACGAGTGCTGATTTAATGCTCCATCTATTTCATTATAAGTGTCGTTTAGGTTTCGCCATACGGATTAAAAAAACAATTAATTTTGTACATTTCCTATAAAAAATACTATTACATATACAACTAACCATATTTCAACCAATAGAAAAATAAATTTTGCATAAAATTAATAAATTTTGCATTGAAAATCGAAAACGACACTCATTTTGTAACGAAAAAAATTCTTTAAAACGACACTTAATATAAAACAGAGGGATTATTAGTTAAGCATAAAATATCACGGCACTAAAACTCACGCACATAGAATACGAATAACGTGCAAAAGAGGATACTGATGTTATTTAAAGTAAGCTTTTCTTTTAGCTGTACAATCTCTTTTCTTTTTTTTTTGCCCCAAGTTTTATTCCTTTTCGTTTATATTGTTTCCTACAAATAAGTGTTTTTTAACATCTCAAACGAGTGTTAATAGCTGGATTTTAACAAGTTTGAGTACTAATAGATGATGATGTATACCTTGACTTTAACATTACATATAATTTAGCTAACTTCGATAATTTTCGCTCAAAATATTTTTATTTTTTTAACTTGCTTCAGTCCGATGTTTAACAAGCATAACATAGTATTGAGTTTACTAAAACGGATTTGTAATAATAAATGCATATTCAGTTAGATTTATGTTTTAGTTGAAGTAAGTACATTAACTTATCAATATCAGGAAATTATTTCTGTATATATCTTTCTGAAAAAATGGAAATAAGATGCTAGAATTTCAGCTAATAAGTGAATGCATGCATGTTTAAGGAAAAAAGATCTATACCTGATTTTCAGTGTCTAAACTAATACTACCAATATCGTAATAAAATCTTAGTTACTATTTACCAATAGGTATCAAGATTTTAAACACATACTAATATTTACAACCATAGTTAGACAGAAGTTGATGCCAAAATAATAAATTGTTGACGAACGAACATAATAAAATACATAATTCATCACAAAATGATCTTTCTCAAAAAAAAAATTAATCACAAAATGATGATTTTTAGTTACTAAAAATAACGATAAAATACATACTACAAGATAAATGAAAAGGATTAAACAGAAATTAGAAACCGAATTAAACGGATTATACCGCTAGACAAGACATATTTGTTATCCGATTTAGCCAACATAGAACATATTAATTGCGATTTGCGAACATTGACTCTTTCAATACAAATAGTCAAAAGTTAACTGAATAAACATAAAAACGGAGGACACTTATATCCTATTTTAATTGTTCGTTTAGCTTTCTGTAAAGGCAAACGCCCCGAAGAAAAAATCTTTAATATTGAAGAAGCATACTATAAATGCATGAATCTAAAGCTAACGATTATAATTATATCGTAAATAACATGATATTTTACTATTTAAAGTACATGTTCGCAAATATTTTACAGGCACAATATTATAACTTTATTATAATTATCTTTTCCACGAATGGAATTGATTAATTGAACGTACGTGATCGTCGAACGAAACGTAGAAAGCCGTTGATGCGCTTGTTCGTCTCGTTTTTCACGAGGAAAGATTCTTCGACTAACTTTTTACTGATTAGTCTGATAAATTATTTTCCTAAGTTTTAATTCCAAAAGCATTCGGGCTTCCCAACACTTCAACGTTGTCCATGCGCAGTTTAAAAGGAATTATGGGCTACAAACAATATATATACTGGGCTTTGTTAGGTAGTTATACAACAGAAAATTAGCCCATTGTTTGATTTTATCAAAGTTTTTCTTAACTGAAATTCTGAATTGAAACCGAACTAGTCTAGAAGGATAAATAGCAATGACTAGTCCGTTTCTAAATTTTCTAATGAAATTTAAAACATAGCTTGATGTTCGTTTGACTAAACAGTCAATATCATAAAAAAATAAAGAGTCAATTATTGGCTCATTATACAAAAAACATGGATATTAACAATCTACCTATAACCGTAAACTTTGGTGTTAATCAGACTAAAACGCTGGAAAACTCTCAAAAGTTATTATTTCCCCCTTTTCCTCTTCTGCCAGTTCTCATGTTTTAGAAAATTACAAGTTTATAACACTTTTTGTTTATGAATTATAGATCTTTCTTTGTTAGGAATTGGAGTCTTCGAATATCTTAGAAGTTGACTCAAAATCTGGAAAAAAGAGTAGACGTCAGAGAATATCGACGGGTGGAGAGTTATACGATGAATCTCGTTAACTCAGCTTCATGCCATCAACTGAGACGAAGAATGGAAATAGAGATATAAAGATCTAGAAGAAGAAGAAGAAAAGAAGGCAAAAAACAATGTTGAAGTCTCGTCTCTGTACTTTTTTTTTAATCTTTTTTTCTGCTTATACGTTAGATTGTAATTTTTAATGGAAATAAAAATTAAAAATTGATTAACTAAAATATTTTATTTATTTATTTATATATTGAAACAAATTTATTTAATATTCTGAATTAATAATTATAAACTATAAAATTAATAATTCTATTAAAATAATATTAATTTAATTTTAAATTAAATATATAAATGATTGAATCAATTATTTTAATTGATGTTAGTATTAACATCATTTTAAAAAACTAATGTAAATGTTAAAATCACTTTTTATAATTGATATAAATTGACATCAATTATCGTAATTGATATGAATATTTGATATTTTTACATTAATCTATATATATAAAATTGGTTTTTTCCCTTCTTATAACATGTGGAAGGGGGGTTTGTTGACATGTGTCCTCATGTTTTTTTTTTGTATTTAAATTCTTCTTCTTTTAAATTATTGCAATTTTCTCCATCAATTTCTAATTGTGTATTATCTAATCCTTCTCACACTTATTGGTCTCTAAAATTCAAGAAATAAATAAAATAATATAAATATATTTTAAATATTTAATTTATTCACACCTAAAAATAGTAAGACTTTTCATCATTTTATTATTTTTACTAATTTTTTTTATTTCATTTAAAAATCATATTTATTTCACTATTAGTATCATAAGATAATCAAATTAAGAATAAGAAACTAGACAACCGACACATAAACTAAGAAAGCGGACCAAAGGGAGAATAATAATCGAAAGGCCAAAGCCACCAAAAAGCAGGAAAATATATGCCTAAAACACCGGAATCACAACTAGTAGCTAAAAAGTAAGAAACACCTCACTGACTAAACAAGAACATACAAGACGACATT